>NW_018252924.1:32564-35641 GCF_001263595.1 Phalaenopsis equestris
AAAAGGACTTACACCCCGTCTAGGTCGGGGAGCCTTCTAACACCCTAGGCACACTAGACAACCACCTATAAAAAGGTATGTTGGGCCAGTCAAGTTAAAGAAGTATGGGAGCTTTTCCTCGGGACATGCAAATATGAATGCAGCTATCTAGAGCGGCCCTTAAGAATTGTGGAGGCCCTATTAATACATGCAGGAAAGTAAATGTTGCAATTTTTAAATCCTAAATATTTTAATTTTAAATTTTAATTATCTTGAATATTTTATTTAGGATTTTGTAGAAAATTTAGGATTTTAAGTCCGAAAGATCTTATGTGACATCGTGAAATCCCATATCACAGAAAGAAATAAGGAAAACACAAGCAAATGTGCAAGCATGAAACATGATGCGAAAATCCAAACCAGCCAAATAAAATAATAAAAGGCCGCTGCCGCTGGGTTAGTAACATATCCCCGAAAAGAAAAAGGAGGCCATACTCCACATATACATGCCTAGTCCTAATTTTGTACATCAATATAAAAGGCAAAATTAAAATACGGGGCACGAGCATCTGCTCCTGGTCCCCTCCACGTGGTTCCCGCGCCAAACGCCTTAGAACACATGCTTGTATCTTATTTTTGCTACAGGACTCTCCTAGAATCTAAAAGTTCATAGAGAAATGAAAAAAACTCAATCCTGCATGAGAACAAGTGTCAGCGGGAAAGCTCACATAAAAATAACGTATTATGAGCCATGCCTTAAAAGTGGGGGAGCTAATAGTACTTGCAAGCAAAAGGGTCAGAAATCATCACATGCTCCCCCATAGTGGTACTTGTGTGTGTGTGTGTGTGCATATAAATAGGCATGGATCCCTGCAAAAAAACAACCTAAAACACTACCACACATATGCATCATGCAGTCACACCACAAACGTATTGCAAAAGAAAGATACCTGGCTAAGGCAACCAATCCAGCAAAAAACAATAGCCAGATATCAAAACGACTACCTATAACCCTAAATCTTAGCCTAGCATACCATCTAACAAAAAGTACATCAACCTAGTATCTAAGTGCAAGGTAAGTCTGGGTATAGTATGACTTTGATGGGGTCATCATACCGAACCCATCCTAAGATCCGAATAATCTAAAGAGTGTCACGAAGAGGTGTGACACATGTTAGATCTATTAGATCTTTAGCACATTCATACTCGTGTTAATCCAAATGACTTAACTTGCATTGCTCACCGGGATCAACCCAGCATACAATGCTCATTAATGCATCGCGACCGACACGGGGTCACTCTCCTAATGAGCCTGGCTTGCTACCCATGCAAACATGCAAATGCAAGTGTGAATAGTCATATGACAGAAGTGATGAGCGTACCGTGAGGCAATGACTCAGGAAAAGATGGGCATGCCGTGGAGGCAGCGGCTCGAAGAAGGTGTGCCAATGTAGAAGTGACCGAAGAAGATGGGCGTACCGTATTGGAAGTGGCCCGAATAAGGTGTGCCGAGGTGGTAGTGACCAAAAAGGAAGGGCATGCCATGGCGGCAGCAGCATAGGGAAGGTGTGCGAAGGTGACAGTGACTGAAGGGATGGGTATGTCGTGGTGGCAATGGTCCGAAGAAGTGCAACACAAATAAATGATAATTATCATGCAAGCTAACACATATAAGATGCAACATGCAAGCAGGCAAGCATGCGATATAATGCAAAAAACAAACAAATATGCAAATGATCAGTCGACCGGACCATGTTCGTCGGTCAAACCAAAGTGGTTGGTCGATCGGACCAGAGCGGTTGGTTGAACCAAAGTGACATGCTCACTAGGCAGGGGCGGCCGATCAGAACGAAGTAAAATGCTCATCGGGCCGGGGTGGCCATTCAGAGCAAAGTAAGATGCTCATCGGGCCGGGACGGCCAGTCGGAGCAAAGTAAGATGCTCACCTGGTCGGGGTGGCTAGTCAAAGCGAAGTGAAATGCCATATGCACCAAGAAAAAATGTAATATGCAGCAAACCAACATGAAGGTAGCAAACTAAGCTTGTGCTAACGACCTCACTTGGGAGACCTAAGGTTTAGACCCTTGGATGTGCGACACTGAGGCCTCTTGCTTTGGTTAGAAAATGTGGGGAGTCTCTCCCCGGATCTCCGAGGGGGAAACTTTCTATGGTGTTGCAGACTAGCTAGAAAGCTTCTCTCATTTTGCTAACTCCTCCAGAATTTGTAAAGTGAGCCCGCTACAAAGCTTATCTTGTTTTGCAAATTCTGACCTCCCAGCTTCTCCAAGTAAAGCTGGGGAACCCAAAGCAAGGGGAGTGAGGGACTCCGACCCATCAGGACTTGTGCTAACACTCACAACAAAGGGGAGACACTCGGCTCTATGGAGGGTGTTGGCTATGCATGGGAAGTCAAGGCTAGCTCAAGGAAATACAATGACCCATCATGCAGGCACGTCTTTGCGCTAACCCACGCCGGCGCACGCATTCCATGTGGGCGATTCAACCCACACACCTAGAACCCACTATTCTTAAGGAGACTAAGTGGTAAGGAATCTCATCACCCATATGGTTGTAGGCGTGTTTTCTTTGCTTTCTCTAAGTCATCAACGTCCGGTCTGTGCTCCAGTTTATCTCGTAGAATGTGCTTAGGACGACAAAAAGACCTCAGTGAGGTATACGAAGTACATTTGGTAAATATCACAGTATATGACAATATGACCAAAATGTACCTTCGAGAGTGGTTTTTCCATGTCGACGAAAGAGGGGAAGCTTTCCTCGCAAAGGAAAAGATGTGCACGCCTCTTCAAGCCGCTAATCTGCCACTGTCCGTCGATGGTAAGACACTCTGGAGACATTCCAACAAGCAGGGAATCAGATCCAATAAGGTGCTTAGGCGATGGAGCTTTACGGTGCACACACAAAGAAATGCAAGGAATAGGATGGTGCTCTGCCCTCGGTCACCCTCGGTCTTGTGCATGAATGAGATGACTGCAGAAACCTTGCTGTCTGAGGTTTCGCCAACAGAGGAAGCCTTGCCGGCGGGAGGGGGGCTGAAGAGAAGGCTTGGCTGGTGAATGAGAAACTCAAAATGGGAGAGA
>NW_018252924.1:39263-57815 GCF_001263595.1 Phalaenopsis equestris
AGAAAGAAAAGAAAAGATTGAAAAGATCCTAAAAAAAAAAAAAAAGAAAAGAAAAAAAAGTGTGACGAGAAGTTCGAGGAGATGTCTAATAAAAAATTGACTTCACTTGAATCAACTTAAAGAAAAGATTCTATTACATTTTCAAAAGTGTATTGGATTATTAGCAGCATTACTAGTAAAGTTTTCATGAAGTTCTTTTTCATATGAATATTTTAAGTATTTTTGATATGATAAATTACAATTCTTCTTGAAATAAATAGAGATTCAGAAATCTTAGATTTGAATACTAAGTACTCTCAAACTTAGAGTTTGAATCTAAGTTATTAAAAGTGTTTTTTAAACTTTACTATTTTTTTTATGAAACTAAAGTATAGAAGTTAATAATTTAATCTCTATCCTAAGTCATATATTTTATGTAGTAAAAGTGTCACTTGAGGTCAAGTAACAATTAAGTTTGAGAGATTTTAACACACTAAAATAATGTGTTGTTTTAAGAATACATTTAATGCTTATTTTTGGTGATATTATACTTTAAAGAAGGGTGTTTTCATGTTTTTGTTGTTGGTACATCAATTTTAGGTATTTGGAGAAAAAGTAGCAAAAAGGACAAAATTTAGAGTCAAAATAACAAATTTTGTGATTCTAGCACCTGAAGCAATAGAACTGGTGCCTCAATCGATAGAACTGGTGCTTGAAGTGCTAAAACTGGTGCCTGAAGTGCCATTTATAGAGAGTTGGCGCTTGAAGCATCATAACCCAGAACAACACGGTCTTGAGCAAGTTCGCGCCTGAAGCGCCAGTACCATCTCCTCAGGATGCAGAGACAACGTTTTACAAATTAAGACAGTTTGGAACTAATTTTATGCAAATTTCAAAGGGGTCACTTGTTCTAAATGCCCCATGGAGTTATTTAATGCATCTAAATACTTTGAAAGGTTCTTTTATGAAGGGATATGTCGCATAGATCAGTAGACATGTCTTTTGGAATTCAAAAGGGTTGAATTTTGGATAGAATTTTGGAGGTAATTTTGAATTCTTTTTGGAGGGAGACAACCTCTAATAAAAGTGAGGGAAGTCTAGGGCATCGAAAGAAAGGCTAAAGAGAGGCGTGAGAGAGAGAGAGAGAGTTCGAAGAAGGAAGAGAGAGAGAGAGAAGGAAAGTCAAGGGCTTGGAGATTTTCTTCAAGGATTGTAACAGGAGAGGGAAGGCGAAAGATTTCTTCTTCATTACTCTTCTAAGAGAGAATTGAGAGTGCTTGTAAAGAGGAAAAGTGCTTAAAGAGAACTTCTAGGGATTTTCTTGGGAAGGAATGTGAGATAAGTTGTGTCTTTTACTTCTTTTTTTGTATACTTTTTTTTATATATGAAATCAACGTTTCGTTGTTTCCTTCTCATGAATTCTGAGTAGTCTTCTTTATCTTTCTCCCTACTTTAAGATGTGATTTTTGTAAAGAATTGATTTTTTTATATGGTTTTAAATGTCAAAATTTTGTGAATATTCAAAATTTGATCTTCATTTACTTTTCAATCTGGCTAATTAAAATGTTAAAATGTATTGAGAAACATATGTTACGAAAGGGCTACGATTTCTACAACATAGTGAGAATCACATTTGATTTCATTGGTGAGGAAGTTATCCATGGAGTTGAGTGCAAATAAACATGAAAATATACTTTGTTGGATGCAGAATTAGAGATTTTAAGTTGACAGATGAAAACCCCTAATTTGGATCAGTTGCTTGGAAACTAATTCAAGATTGTTAGCGCTCAGGTGAGGGATTAGTGGGAGCCCTAGAGTGGCATAGAGTGGTATCCTCCCAGCCTACCCACAGAATTAGAGACCAAACTCTGGGTTAATCAATCGCTTGAAGCATCATAACCCAGAACAACACGGTCTTGAGCAAGTTCGCGCCTGAAGCGCCAGTACCATCTCCTCAGGATGCAGAGACAACGTTTTACAAATTAAGACAGTTTGGAACTAATTTTATGCAAATTTCAAAGGGGTCACTTGTTCTAAATGCCCCATGGAGTGATTTAATGCATCTAAATACTTTGAAAGGTTCTTTTATGAAGGGATATGTCGCATAGATCAGTAGACATGTCTTTTGGAATTCAAAAGGGTTGACTTTTGGATAGAATTTTGGAGGTAATTTTGAATTCTTTTTGGAGGGAGACAACCTCTAATAAAAGTGAGGGAAGTCTAGGGCATCGAAAGAAAGGCTAAAGAGAGGCGTGAGAGAGAGAGAGAGAGTTCGAAGAAGGAAGAGAGAGAGAGAGAAGGAAAGTCAAGGGCTTGGAGATTTTCTTCAAGGATTGTAACAGGAGAGGGAAGGTGAAAGATTTCTTCTTCATTACTCTTCTAAGAGAGAATTGAGAGTGCTTGTAAAGAGGAAAAGTGCTTAAAGAGAACTTCTAGGGATTTTCTTGGGAAGGAATGTGAGATAAGTTGTGTCTTTTACTTCTTTTTTTGTATACTTTTTTTTATATATGAAATCAACGTTTCGTTGTTTCCTTCTCATGAATTCTGAGTAGTCTTCTTTATCTTTCTCCCTACTTTAAGATGTGATTTTTGTAAAGAATTGATTTTGTTTTATATGGTTTTAAATGTCAAAATTTTGTGAATATTCAAAATTTGATCTTCATTTACTTTTCGATCTGGCTAATTAAAATGTTAAAATGCATTGAGAAACATATGTTACGAAAGGGCTACGATTTCTACAACATAGTGAGAATCACATTTGATTTCATTGGTGAGGAAGTTATCCATGGAGTTGAGTGCAAATAAACATGAAAATATACTTTGTTGGATGCAAAATTGGAGATTTTAAGTTGACAGATTAAAACCCCTAATTTGGTTCAGTTGATTGGAAACTAATTCAAGATTGTTAGCGCTCAGGTGAGGGATTAGTGGGAGCCCTGGAGTGGTATCCTCCCAGCCTAACCACAGAATTAGAGACCAAACTCTGGGTTAATCAATATTTTTTATACTCTTGGAAGAGGGTAAAGAATAGAATTGCTCCTTTTTGGCACAAAATAAATTTATACAATTTCAAATGATTTTAATTTCTTCACAATTCATATACTCATTGTAAAAGGGAATGATGTTTTCTTAAATTTGAACTCTCTATCACAAAAACTTTGTTTAGTTTTCATAAATTTACTTTTGAAAGTTTAGTAATTAGTTTAGTTAACTTAGTTCTTTTAACTTCATTTTATTTAGCATTTACTCTAACACTTTAGATTTGAATTTAGTACTTCAATTTTGTAGTTTAAATTGTGATTTACATTATAATTATAAGAATTTATCTATAAGCATTTTCAACTTCCCTATGGAATCGATATCTAGGACTCCATTAGAGCCTTTTATAACTTGAGTGATACATATACTTGCATTATTATTAGAGGATTTGGCAGTTTAAAGGTTTTAACAGATAAAATTAATTTCACTAAAGTTATTTTTGTTGGGTTTAAGTTGCATAATTATTATTATTACTACAGTGTGTATTTTGTAATATTGAAAAATATTTGCAAAAATAGCACACAAAAATCTGACCTGTATCAGTCGCTCTAGACTTAATGCAAGATATCCATTGAAGTAGGTCCGAGCATCATTATGCACCAATTTCTTTTCATCAAATCTCCCATTGTCATTACTCTCCATGATCTCTTAAATGAAATTCCCACTCTCAAATCTTTTTAGAATATTTAGGAATGTCGTAGGGATACTTTAAATCCCCGACCTAGGGGTTTTATTAAGAGGAAGAAGATAAGAAACCGAATTTTTGGCGTTTTAACGGAATTATTCAAACTGTTGCGCTATAGCGCCAAACCAATATACTAAATTCTCAATATTTTTCTTCCACACTTCAAACCCTTTAATATAATAATGTTTTTTTCCAATAAAATTACATAAAACTCACAATTACTATATGGAACTCATCACAACAGCAATTCAAATCCAAATCACACCGATAACTATGGGTTGCCTCCCATAAAGCGCTTGGTTTAATATCGTTAGACCAACATAACCATTATTTTAT
This sequence comes from Phalaenopsis equestris, assembly GCF_001263595.1. Classification (NCBI taxonomy): domain Eukaryota; kingdom Viridiplantae; phylum Streptophyta; class Magnoliopsida; order Asparagales; family Orchidaceae; genus Phalaenopsis; species Phalaenopsis equestris. The sequence continues at coordinate 43,303 of NW_018252924.1, forward strand.
TGTGGTTTGACCCAACATTAGGATCTCTTTAAATGCAGGACCCTCTCCACTTATGTAAGCTTTTAATCTGTGTCCATTTACCTTAATCACTCTTTAGTTTTTGGATCTTCAATATCAACTGCCCCATATGGATTTTCTTTTACCATAATAAATGGTTATGACCGCCTGGATTTAAGTTTTCCTGGAAATAATTTCATTCTCAGATTATAAAGCAATACTTCTTGCCCAGACACAAAATGTTTTTTCAAAATTTTTTGATCATGCCTAAATTTTGTTTTCCCCTTATAACTTTTGGCATTCTCATAAGTTTCATTTCTCAATTCTTCAAGCTCATTTAATTGCAATAATCGCTTCTCTCCAGCATCCTTTAAATTATAATTAAACTCTTTAATTGCCCACTGAGTTTTATGTTCCAACTCAATTGACAAGTGACATGCATTTCTGTATATGAGCCTATATGGTGTCAATCCTATAGGTGTTTTATATGCAATCTTATAGGCCCATAAAACATTATCAAGTCTAGCAAAGCAATCAGTCCTTTAGGATTTACCATTTTTTCTATTATTATTTTAATTTCTCAATTGGATATTTTTGCTAAACCACTAGTCTGAGGATGATAAGCTATGACAATACAATTTTTAATCCTAAATTTTTTAGTTAATATTTTAATCATTCTATTCCTGCAATGACTTCCCCCATCTATAATGACTTGTGGCATCGAAATCTTGTGAAAATAATCTTTCTTAAAAATTTTTCTACACTTTTAGCATTACAGTGAGGTAATGCAACTACTTCAATCCATTTAGAAATATAATCCACAACTATTAAAATATAAATCTTTCCAAAAAATGGTACAAATGGTCCCATGAAATCTACTCCCCAAACATCTAAGATTTCAACTTCAAGAGTAAAATTTAGGAGCATTTAATCTCTTCTAGAAATATTGCCTACTCTCTGGCATCGATCACATATTTTAATGCATCGATCGCATATTTTAATATAATTATTAACATCCCTAAATAAATTAGGCTAATACAATCCAAATTGTAAAACATTAAATGCAGTTTTATCCACTCCAAAATGTCCCCCAAAATCTAATTTATGACATTTTTGCATAATTTCTTGAATTTCATCTAATGGTACACATCTTCGAATAATTAAGTCCTTACATTTTTATATAAATAAGGGTCATCCCAAAAGTAAGTTTTTGAATCATAAATGAAATTTTTAATTTAATGGCTATCTAATCCGTAAGGTAAAAGTTACTAACCAAGTAGTTCATTATATCTGCATACCACGCAATTTACCATTCATTAATCCCATGTAATTTTTCATCAGGAAAGTTCTCATTAATTTCATTATTTAAATATTTTTTATTTTCCTATTCAAGCCTTGACAGATGATCAGCTATTTGATTATCAGTACCCTATCTATCCACAACTTGAAAATAAAATTCTTGCATTAGAAGGACCCATCTAATTAATCATAGTTTTGCATCCTTCTTCAGTGTTAAATACTTTATAGCAGAATGATCAGTATGCAAAATACATTTTGTTCCATAAGATAAGATCTGAATTTATCAAAAGTAAACACTATAGCTAATAATTCTTTTTCAGTGGTAGAGTAATTAATTTGAGCCTCATTTACGAGTTTTACTAGCATAGTATATCACCTTGATTATTTTGTCATATCCCTGTCCTAAAATAGTCCTTATAGCATAATCACTAGTATCACACATTAATTCAAAATATTTATCCAATCAGATGAAATAATAATAGGTACAATGATTAATTTCTCTTTTAATAAGTTACGGAAAAATAGGCACTCATCATTAAAATCAAAGTTAGCATTTTTTTCTAAAAGTTGACATAAAGGCTTAGACTTTTTTTAAAAGTCTTTAATATAACTTCTGTAGAAACCAACATGTCCTAGAAAACTTCTTATTCCTTTTACATTCATAAGAGGTGCCAATTCAACAATAACTTGAATTTTTGCTGGATGAACCTCCATGCCATTTTAAGAAATTTTATGCCTTAAGACTATTCCTCTTGCAACCATAAATTGACATTTTTTCGAGTTGAGAACAAAGTTTTTTGCTTGATAGCATTTAAGGACACTTGTTAAATGATCTAAACATAAATTGAAAGAAGTCCATAAAACCTTCAATTCCTTTTTCAATTAAATCACAAAAAATTGACATCATACTTCTTTGAAAAGTTGTAGGGGCATTACATAATTCAAATGACATTCTTCTAAAAGTAAATGTTCCATAAGGACTAATAAAAGTTGTTTTCTCTTGATCATCAAGAGCAATAGGTATTTAGGAGTATCCAGAATATCCATCCAAAAAGCAAAAATAACGGTGTCCTGCTAGTTTATGCAACATTTGATCACAAAAAGGTAAAGGAAAATGGTCTTTTCTAGTGGTGGCATTGATTTTCTAAATTCAATACAGATTTGCCATCCAATAACTTGTTTTATCATAATTAATTCATTCCTTTCATTTTCAACCACAGTCATTCTTACTTTCTTACGAACAGTTTTAATAGGACTAACCGAAGAACTATCTGAAATTGGATAAGTAATCTCAGCATCTTTTAATAGGACTAACCCAAGAACTATCTGAAATTGGATAAGTAATCTCAGCATCCAACCACTTTAAAATTTCTTTCTTAACTACTTCCTTCATTATAGGATTCAATCTCCTTTGAGGATCAGCCCTACTCTTATAGTTATCTTCCATCAGAACTTGATGCATATAGATTGAAGGACTGACTCCTTTAATATCATTTGATGCATATAGATTGAAGGACTAGCTCCTTTAATATCAGCTAATGTCCATCCAAATGTTTTTTTATGATTCTTTAATAGTTACAATAATTATTCTTCTTGTTTTGCAGTTAAATCTGAGGATATAATAACTGATAATGTAGATGAGTTCCCTAAATATGCATACTTTAGATTAGTAGGTAAAACTTTCATCTTAAGTTCAGGAGGTTTTACAATAGATGGAAACAGAGGTATGTTTTTCAGTAGTATCTAAAATTTCATAATTTTTTTGAATATAATTTGAATCCTCAGTAATCATTTCATTTGATTCATCTTCATAATTATCTCATCTGATTCATCTTCAAAGTCTCTTTCAATCTCACCTTCTTATGCTTTTCCTTCTGAAATGACTTCATCTTTTTGATTCAATATGACTTCACAACTGTTTTGAAAATGATTAACAATCATATTATCAATGGTATCCATTCTATAATATTTTCCATCGGGATACTTCATTGTTTTGAGCGTAGAATGTAACTTCTTGATCTTTCACTCTTATTGAATTCTCCTTTTTGCACATCTATCATTGCTCGTTCAGTGACAAGGAATGGTCTCCCCAAAATAATAGGATTTTTTATCTTCTTCCATATCTAATACAATAAAATCAACAGGGAAGATAAATTTACCCACTTCAACCAACACATCTTCTATAAACCCCTTAGGATAAGTGATAGATCGATCCACTTAGTGGGAGAAATATCTCCTAAACCTAACCTTTTGAATATAGATAATAGCATAAAGTTAATGCTTGCTCCTAACTCACATAAAGTTTTTCCACAATTTTTTTCTCCAATTGCACAAAGTATGGTAAAGCTACCAAGATCTTTTAGTTTTCGAGGAAGCTTTTTCTAAATTATTGCATTACATTCTTCACAAAGTGGGCATCTGTTCCAAGCCTCAGCAAAAGGGATATTAATTGTAAGCTTCTTGAATAATTAAAAAAACTTTGAAAATTATTGATCCAATTTTTGTTGTTTAAGTATTTGAGGGAAAGGTGGTGGGGGTTTTTCTAAATCAATCTTAGTTGGAGAGTTAGGTGTTTCTGCTTCCTTAGGAATAAGTTCTTCAGGTCTTTCAATTTCTTCAACTTCTCTCTCAACTTCAATCTCTTTTTGAACTCCAACATTTAATTCATTTCCACTCCTTAGTTGGACCTCTTTAACTTGCTCTGGCTCTTTACTTTTTTCTTTATGGTTGATCTATACATTACTAGGAAGTGTTCTATGAGGCCTATTATTAAGTGCGTTAGCAATTTGTCCTAATTGATTCTCATATTTCTAATAGCAACACTTTGACTTTGTAAATGATTACCCATATGTGACACCACTTCTTCTATAGACAACTTCTTCTCCTTAACTTGTTGATTAAATCCAGGAGGATAAGTAGGTATAAAGTTAGCACTACCCTGGTTGTTATAATTTCCCAATGGGTTTATTTGAGCATCACCACATTGTTGACTTCCACCATTAGGATTGTTGTTCCAATTAAAGCTGGTATGGTTTTTCCAAAATGGGTTATAATAATTTGAATATTGGTTATAAACTCTCTTGATAGCATTTATAGTTTCCAATGAAGAATGAGAATCAATCATTTATCCTAATAAATTTTCTTCAACCATTTGGATAATGCAACAACTTAACATGAAATCATTGAAATAGCGTTGTTAACATGAATACTGACTACTTTGTTAGGATTTACTCTATCAGAATGCCATTGAAAATTATTTGTAGTCATTTCTTCAATTAATGAATAGGCCTCATTAAAGGGTTAGATAATAATGATCATCCATCAGCAACATCTATAATAGATCTAAGGGGTCCTACTTAGCCATTATAAAAAGTTTGAATGATTAACCAGTCCGGTAAAGTATGATGTGGAAACTTTCTAAAGACTTCCTTAAATCTTTCTCAAGCTTCATATATAAAATCTCCTTCATAGTGAGTAAAATAAGTAATATAATTTCTAAGTTTCACTATTTTTAAAGGTGGAAAATACTTAGCCAAAAATTTTTAAACTAAGTCTCCCCAAGTTCTAATAGATCCCGATGCTAACAAATTTAACCACATCTTAGTTTCATCCCTTAATGAAAAAGGAAAAATTTTAAGTCTGACGGCAACATTTGACAAGCCATCATATTTAAATGTAGCATATAGTTCTAAAAAATTAGCTAAATGTAAATTGAGATCATTACATGGTCTTCCTCCAAACTGATTATTTTGTACCATTTGTATAATTGAATGTTTAAGTTCAAATGAGTTAGCTTTTACAGAAGGTTTTACAGAAGGAGTTTGAATACTTAAATAAATTTCATCTACTGTAGGGTTCACATAATCCCTTCAAGATTTTTATAAATTATAATGTTCATTTTCAGGAGTTTGAATTTTAATATTGTTTTGCGATGTGTTTGTCATTTCTTGAGAATTATGAAGTCTTCCTTGTTTTTGAATTTTTCTAATAGTCTGTTCAAATTCAGAATCGTAAGACGTTAAATTTTTAGATCCAAAACTATGTATAAACAATTAAAAAAAATTACAGAAAATAAAATAGCACACCAAAAATGAAAATATATATTTTCGAATTTTGAATTTAACTTTTATTTTTTCAGTTTTTCAAAATTTTTTAAAATTTTCTGATAAATCTACAATTCAAATAAAATTGTAAATAAAAAAAAAACTCCGTCGCAGTCCCCGGCAACGACGCCAAAAACATGGCCCGATCCGCAATTACTTGTATTTTTAATCTAAAAAATTTTGCCAGAAAATTTGTCTCAAATTATATCTATCGGCTAGTGTGAACACATGTAATGATTTATGAATTATATAATAGATTTTCACACTATGGGCAGTACGAAAGTATAGGTATTGTTTAAAATAATATATGATTTTCCTTAAATACCCCAGTTTCGATCCCATGAGGAAAGCGATAACTCTTAAAATCAACTTACATAATTTTTATTTAAATTGCAAATTAAACAGGTAAGAGGTCTAAATAGATATGCTTACTAAAAATTATTATTAAAGAGCTAAAAGAAAAATAACAACTAAATGTAACAACTTAAAAATATAATGAGTTTGGATATTATGGAAAACATTTCTCTTTGAAAAAAGATTTTAACCTATGTAGGATTCAAATAATTTAAGAAGAAATTGTTGTATTGTGATAAATAGAAACATACTTTATAATTTACCCATTCTCGGTGCTTCCAAAGAACATTAGCTAACTTAAGGACAATTTCTTAAGTGAGACCCGCTGAATTTTTGAATATTTTCACATTTTGGTGTCCATTAAGCAAAACCCGAATTTTTTGGAGATTCATACGGTCATATTTATGATGTACTTGCAAACCCTAGCGACGCACAAAGAGATTGGATCTCTAAAAAAACTTTTCGAGCAGTTTTGTTGCAAGGTATCCAATCAAATCAATTTCTAAATGTAATTTATAACTACAACAAAATTAAAAATTTCATTAACTTAGAAAAACTAATAATAGTTTTATTAAAAACAGTTCATCAATCCAATTACTAGACAAAGGATCAACGGAGTACGAACGCCGTATATGAAAAGCATCAAATAATTTAGGCTGATTAGTTTTTTTAATTTTATTTATGCAAAATTTGAAATTTAGAGCATTGCTAATGTATGTTGATTAAGGCAATTTTAGCAGTCCATTTCAATAATGCCCGTGTGTTCCAATTTTTATCAAATCTTAAGAAAATTAAAATTCGGTAAACCCAAGTTCCCAACCGGTGTCGTGTCATACAAATCGCAAATGGCGGATAATTAAATGATAATATTTAATATATGATCCTCTCGCTAGTAAAAAAGCAAAAAATACAGGTGTTCCGTCAAATTTACACTCGTCACAATATGCATTAGCCGTGGCCTCAATCTCTTATCGTAAATCCCCACGCGTCACAAATATACTTTTATTATCTCTGGCCTGAATTTCTCAACCGAAATCGCGGGAATGGAAACCTCCTGCGCTACGAACGATACCTTTAAATATGAGTTTTAGCCTCGGCAAAGGGCAATCAGAGTTCCTTCATACGACGGAATACATCTACGACAAGGAGTTAACGAAGGTGAAAAATGGTTCATCAGCATGCGACTGTTGGGCATACCGGAGTGAGGACGAGGAGGCGCAAGGTAGTGGGGCCTGTGGTGGGAATGGTGGCCTGCGCTGCGGCAGGGGTGGTGGAATGGCCAGTTGGTGCGCTGGTATACGTTTTCAGGCGCATGAAGGGCAGACGCATAATGTCCCATCCGGTTCATGTGGTCTACCCTCGTGTTACTAGAGCTATTCCAATTTAATCGAAACAGCTTGTTTTTTCTTTGTAGATACTATTTGTGGGGCTTTGCTGGTCAATGCCAGCTTTTGGGAGTGTTTATTTCTTGTATGGGTTGGGTTCTGTGTGTGCTCAAATGTGATTGTTGTTTGCAGTCTGCAATTTCATGTTGAATTGAAGTTCGTTTTATCTTAAAATTGAGGCGTAAAATCAGCATTTCTTTTTTCATTCGGTGGAGATTTAGTTTTTATTAATAGTTCCAACCTCCAAAATCAAAATCACTTGAATAAAAATTTGAGATCTATATGAAATTTTAATTTCTTAAAACGAATTAGTTGAAGTTTGATTTCTAAAAAAACTAAGCAATTCATTGATGGGGATCTAAAAGATCAAATTTGAAGAAAACCCGGTTCAGTCCCAATTCCGAAAAAATTAGAAGCCCTTTTGGTTTCTCTTTGATTTTCTTTTTATTTTTTATTTTTTTTCTATGAACTTTCTTGTCTTTATTTGTCCTTTTTAAAAACAAATCAACTTGAATCCGAATTTGTCGTGTCATGTCCAAGCATTAGATCGGTAAAAACCCTCAAGGAGAGGGTAAGGTAGAGAAAGAGAGACAAAGAAAGAGAGGGAAGGAAAGAGCATAAAGACATGTCGTGTAAAAGGTAATTGGGGTATTCCCGAGCATTAACTGAGAAAGAAGGGATAAAAGATCTCCCTATGATCTTCATTCCACGTTTCTAATGTCAATGCTACCTCTCAACATTTTTTTTTCTTCTTATGTCTCATTTGATTTTGGCTTCTCTCATCCATTCTTCTTTTGTTACGGTTCTAGGGAAAACTCGTAGTTCTCCTTCTCTTCTCCTTTCGTTCTCGGTGTCTCTCTTTGTATGTATATCATATCCTTCTATTGTATGTTTTTGTGGTTTGATGGTTTGCATTTGACCTTCTTTTTTTTATCTTCTCGAATTACCTGTTGATGGTTTGATGGTTTGGTGATTGAGAAGAAATGTTCATTTATATTTTTTTGATGTTTTGTTTGTTTTGCTTTCTTTTTTAAAAATTCCACCCAAGCATTTGTTATTTTGTTTATATCTTCTTGAACTAGGAAATCATTTTTATGGAGACAATTAAGTGCACTGTGGGTTGTTTTTAAAATATATTGGTGTTAGAGTGGTTAGTAATTTGATTTTACCACTACCTTCAATATGAAATTGCTTTTTATGGAGAGAATAATGTGCGATGTTTACTTGGTTTTAAAAAATATCCATAAAAAATTATTGACAGTCAGTGGAATTATAAATTTTAAATGTTATTTTAGTCATTAATTTCATTTCACATCTTCTACAATCTGAAAAAAAATTTTTAATGGAGACAATAATGTGCACTCTAGTTTGTTTTTATTGTTTTTATCTTTTTTATTTAATTTTTATGGAGACATGCATTAAATTATTTTGACCAATGCAAATTTGAAAGTTTAGATGTTAGATCAATCAGTGATTTCATTTAAATTTTCTCTTCTTCAATCTGAAATTTTTTTTTATGAAAACATTGATGTGGGTAGTTTTTGGTATATATATCCATTTGAAATTTGAGTAAATACAATTCCAAAAGTATAGCGCTTAGATCAGTTAGTATTTTCATTTCACCTTCTTTGTTTGTTTTGCTTTCTTTTTAACAAATTCCACCCAAGCATTTATTATTTTGTTTATATATACTTGAATCAGGAAATCATTTTTATGGAGACAATTTAAGTGCACTGTGGGTTGTTTTTAAAATATATTGGTGTTAGAGTGGTTAGTAATTTGATTTTACCTCTTCTTCTTCAATATGAAATTGCTTTTTATGGAGATAGTAATGTGCGTGTTACTTGGTTTTAAAAAATATGCATAAAAAATTATTGACTGTCAGTGCAATTATAAGTTTTAAATGTTATATTAGTCATTAATTTCGTTTCACATCTTCTGCAATCTGAAAAATAATTTTTTATGGAGACAATAATGTGCATTGTAGTTTGCTTTATTGTTTTTATCATTTTTATTTAATTTTTATGGAGTCATACTTTAAATTACTTTGACCAATGCAAATTTGAAAGTTTAGATGTTAGATCGGTCACTAATTTTATTTAAATTTTCTCTTCTTCAATCTAAAAAAAATTTTTATGAAGACATTGATGTGGGTAGTTTTTGTTATATATATCCAATTGAAATTTGAGTAAATACAATTCCAAAAGTTTAGCGCTTAGATCAGTTAGTATTTTCATTTCACCTTCTCATTTTTAAACTAAAAATATTTTTTTGTGGAGACACCTATTTGCACTATGGGCTGTTCAAAAATATTTATCAGAAATTGTTGTGATCTAATGCAAATATGAAAGTTTAGATTTTAAATCAATTGATAAGTTTATTTCACATGTTCTTATTCAATATGGAAATGTTTATTATGGGACACTCATGTGTATTGACGATTCTTTTAAAAAATAATCACAAGAATTTGTTCTGAGCAAAGCAAATATGAAAGTTTAGATGTTAAATCACTGAGTAAATTTATTTCACCTCATCTTCTTCAACCTGAAAAAAACTTTTCATGGACAGAGTATGTGGACTGTTGTTTAGTTTTTAAAAAATATCCATAAGAAATTATTTTGAGCCAATGCAAATTTGAAAGTTTAGTTATTAGGTCGGTTAGTAATTTCATTTCACCTCTTCATTTTTAATTTGAAAAATATTTTCAATGTTGTGTACTAATGATTATTTTTAAAAAATATCTGTCAGAAATTATTTTGAGCAAATGCAAATATGAAAGTTGCAGAGTAATTTCATTTCACTACTTTTTATTCAATCTGAAAATCTTTTAAATAATATCCATTGGAATTTGTTTAGCGCCAATGCAAGCATGAAAGTTTAAAATAATTTTGATGGATATATTTTAGTAACAATCAATTCACATAAGTGTCTTCATAAAAGTATTTCTAGATTCAAGAAGAGTGCAAATGAAATTACAGAATGATTTGCCATTAAACTTTTATATTTTGCATTAATTAATTTTGTCTTCCTCATTGTTATATTATATGCAAGAAATGATTACTCACTTTTTTAAGTATTAAAGTATTTTGCACTGTACTAAATTTTTTTGTGTAGCAGGTCATCTTTCTATTATTATGTTAAAATTATTCTAAAAATTATAATTATTTAGATATATTACATATAAAGGAAACAATCTTTCTCTTTAGAAACAGTTGTAGCACAACAAATCTCCCAAACAGACTTTAACTTCTCTATCAACAACTTTCAATCAGCTTCTAGGAAACTGCTTCTCCAAGTAGTAGCTTTATATCTGCTTCTTGAAAAAGCAGTAGCTGCCCCAAATGCACCCTAAAGTATATGGGGATTCACAACTCATAATTAGCTAGGTGTTGAAAGACTATAAGGTTCTCAAACCCAATCTTTTAACTTATCATAAAAGGATAACAACATTATTGGAGCACATCCTTGACATGACTTTAATCAATTTATCTTGTTCCTTTAATGCTAAATTTGGTGCTTTAACTAAGCTCAACAAGGAACTATCAAGTCCTTGTTGGGACCTCGTGACAGTGGTGATCTAAGATAGAAGGACCATATCACCGATATGATTTGATGCTCAAGAAGCTTCACCTTTAGTTATCGAAGAGATTATCCTTGCTAATTCTAATGAGGCACTTGATGATTAGCATCAGACCATTATAACATATTTGACAAAAGGGTACCCCTAATGATTGCTCTTTTGTTTTTGAAACCCAAAAGATAGGGCTCTCATTTACTGTCATGAATAATATTTTGTATCAGTGCTCTTTTGAGCAGATGTGGTTACAATGAGTTAGAAGAGACGAAGGCCCTGTTAGGCACAGCTTTTTCATCGACGGTGGCGTTTTCAGAATCTTATATGGTTCACGTCAATTGGATCCAAAGATGAAAATTTAGATTAAGAGGCTTGGCTATTATGAGCCTACGATGTTTCTTGATTGCACACAATATTCCAAGAGAAGCCATCAGTGCAAAGTATTGAGATCTGTACTTTATTAATCCAAAAATGCACTTCATCCCACAGTAATATCATGTCCCTTTGAGACCTGAGGAACTGATATTATAGGGCCTATTTACCCACCAACCGCCAAATGACACAAGTTTTTAAGGTAGTTTTGGAACCTATCCAAGTGAGGTCATTTAGGTAGAATTTTCTTGCCATCAAGTAAACCTATGATTCAAATTGTAATAAGCTTGTATGATATCAGAAGTGATCCTGATGTTCTAGATATGTGTCAAATGTGATGCATGGGATTATATGCTTAATTTTCTTAATAATAATTCTTACTTTGCAACGACGCTAAAAACTTGGTCCCGAGCATAAGCTAGGTGAATTCTTAACTTCGAAGAAAATAAGATTACATTTATAATATTTAAATATGGGATATTGCGCAAGTATATATTTCATTATCAAGTAATATAGGACTTTTTTATTAAGCCTCGAAAATCGTACCACAGGGAAAACTACAATATGCAACTTACAAAACAAGATAAATTGGGTCTAGGCAATTCACCACTGTTCTAGGCTCCATCCCTAGGCTCTTTGGACCCCCATGAAGCTTTCACAAGCATCCAATCGATGCTTCCCCTCTTGGACCAAGGTATTGAATCTAAACCCTAAACCGAGCTTCATTTAATTCTCCATGAACATAGATTTGATTTAGTGTTTGATTAACCGTATAGATGTGTGTGTCTCATCATGACGAGTCGATAAAACCAAAACTCACTTGATTTGGTTGAGAATCAAAAGAGATATTAGGGTTTGAAGGTTGGCGGCTCTCGGGCTGGAGGCTTTGGAGACAATGACCCGTACCGTTGGATCGTGCATTTATGAAATGGAAGGCTATGAACGTGCCGGACTAATGGAGGGTTTGAAAAGGTGGGCTGACGGGGCAGACATGTGGACGGCAGTGTCGAATGGGAGCGGGCCATGTGAAAAGCTCGACGCATACGAGGATTGCGCGGCATTGCTTGGATAAGTAGAAAAATAGGGCATTTTTCTATTTATTTAAACCCCTAGAACTTCAAAAATCCATAACTTTGTGTAGAAAAATTATAAAAATAAAATAAAAATAGCCACTTGCTCAGTGAACGGAGGAAAGCAATGTGGAAATATTTTCATTTCCATTTGATGAATATTTTATTTTTAATTAATTAAATAGTTTTTTCTTATTTTGATTCTCCATTTTCATAGACATTTCACTATGGCATGGGACCATAGGGCTTTTGATGTCCCTATTGTTAGGCATCTCCCCTGATTTTTTTAAGGTCAGGGGGTACCTCTAACTAGAGATATCCAATATTTAACTTAATGGTCTTTATTTTGGTATAAAAACCATAATAATTAAAATACTCATAAAAATTATAAAATTTATTTTGGTAGGTTCACTATGGTCAGAGGATCCTAAAAAAATATAAATTTGATTTAACCCATTAAAAATAACCTTAATTGTCATTAGCCCTAAAAATTAAAAGAAAATTAATTTGGGATAATTGTAAGTGTAAATGACAAACAAATCATTTCACACTATAACTTATTATTATAGGAGCTCTCCATAAAAATTTCAAGTCAATTGGAGTTAATTTGACCACTCAAAAGGATTAATTAAGTGAAATCACATTTTGGCATTAAAATAATTACAATAATTAAAATACAACTCAAAAACCCACCAAATTAATTTTGGGAGCTCCTTATGACCAGAGGAACATAAAGAAAATAAAATTTGAATTAAAATAAACTCATCATTTTTAAGCTATTTTTCAGTCTTTAAATAATTAAAAAAGAAGTAAAATCATAAAAATTGAAAAATTGTAAAAAAATACTAAAATATTACATTTGGCTTCTTGATCACTTGGGACCAATCAAAATAATCTTCCTAATTTTCTAAGTCAAAATATCAATTTTAAAGGGTTAAAAATGAATTTTCTCTAATTTTTCACTAAAATAATTCTAATTATTAAAATATAAGTCACAAAAATATAATTTTTTTTTTTTGGTTTCCTAGACTCAGATAGATTTAATAAAAATATAAAACCTAATTTTTTACCTAAATGTTATTTTATCTTTAATTAATGCTCAAAACAAACAAATAATTTTAATAATTAAATAAAACCTTTTGAAATCATGAAAATTATTTCAAGTGGTCCCCTGACCTAGGTGAACCTCCAATAATTTTCTTAAAGGGAGAGATTTTATTTTGGTTGAGTTATTAAATTTTTATTGAAAATCCCTATTTTTGCATTAAAAATAATTATAAAATTAAATAAATACAGAAAAATCACATTTTCTCCTTGGATGTTTTAATTAACACATGAGTGAGGTAACATAAAATTTCCAAGCCATTTGAGTCTAATGTAATGAATTATAGGGTATTAAGGCCTTATGGGCAAAAGAGTAATTTTGAAATTTAAGGTTTAATTAATATTAGGCTTGACCAGAAGGGTAAATGAGCAATAAATGATCTTAAATAATATATCTTCAATGTAAGAGGTATAAGTGGTAGAAACCAATTTCATTTTTGTCTTATAAATGATAAATTTGTAATTTCTTAAAATTAATGAAATTTGGAGAAATATTTAAATAAGGAGATATTAAGGTGAGGGTTTCGATTTTGGAAGATCATAACTCAATGATTTGAAACCCCCAATTAATAGTCTTAAAAATAATTTTTAATTCATGATAAAAATTAAGAATATAAATATTGAAATTTTTTTAAAATTTACAAATCTACCCATTAAATCTTAAGGGCTTAGTAATGAACTAGGCTTAATCAAAATTTTGTCTAATGAGGTTTCGAAAATAACTTATAATTCATTTAAAACCTTTCAAAACACTACAAGCCCATTCTTTAAAAATCAAATTAATTAAACTTCTTAATTAAGCAAGTTGCCCCCAAGGGTCTTTACCCGTATTGCTCATAAATGAGACATCAAGTGATAATTACCCTAGTTAAGGGATAATCAAAACATCAAGATTCACTGAGCATAAGAGTATGAACTGGATGAACTATATAGTAAACATAATAAGGCCAAAATGAACTCTAGATAATTCTAGGAGCTATGAAATGTCTAGGGCATTACTCGAGACTTCTTCATAATCCTTTGGAAAACTTGAAGGACATCTGGACTTATTATGATTTGCTTAATGGAAATCCTCAAAATTTAGATATATTAAGGTATGACGTAGGATCTGATAGATACACCTCAAACTGTACTATCTACTTTTACTACAAGCATGCTTTAATTCCTGCAGGACAAGAAGACTTGTTAGGTATGCTTTTATAGTTTACAATACTTTCTTTTCTTGTACTTTCTATACTATACTTTTATGCTTACG
>NW_018252924.1:58037-64602 GCF_001263595.1 Phalaenopsis equestris
TATGGAACTCATTAAGTTGAGTTTAGTAAATTCATTTGGACTAAGTGAATTTGAAAGAAAATAGTGGTATCAGAACGAGTGAACCGTAGGATCCTAACCAGTGTAGTTCTAATCAACTTTAATATGCCCCAATAATATTTAAAGAACCATAACCATAGGGATACTTGATTTAACATCATGACTCGACACATTATGAAACATAAACTCGCCACGAAATGGAGCTTGGAACTAGCATGTGGGCAACACGTCCATCTTCAACAGCAAAGCATGTCTACTCCAACTAAACCAGTCCTTAGAATTAAACCACAATCCATAGAACTTTGAGGTTGTTTGCTTATGCAACATAAATCCTTAATTTGTCTTTAAGCTTTTGTATAACTCTTCTATACAATTTAAGCCCTAACCTGCTTTAGGATTCTGAGGTTGTCGTCTCAACAACATAAATCCTCACATCTTCAAAACCATTTGTATGATTGTTTTACCCAAATATAAGCCCTAATTAATAAAATTTGCTGGATAAAACACTTGAATAATTTCTCCTTTAAACTGAAGTCAAACTTTAGGATAGCTTGGGAAGTCACTGAGGTTCTTCTTCGTATCTATGACATCCTCGAGTTCTTCCTCCTTTGGATTCTAAAAGATAAAATGTTCTAAATTTGAGTCATTCCCCATTTCACACCTTCTTGTCCAATCTCGTTAAGAAAATCCTAATCTTTTGAACTCCTTGAATATAATATTCCCTGATTTTTATGGAGAGTTTTCTTAGGTGACTTCGATTACATAAGATGTAATTAACCATAGGGGCTTGCCCTTATGAGAAGCACTTCCGAACCCAGCTTAAAATAAACCATATTTAATTCTTTGTATTAAATAGGGGAAATTATCGGTCAACATAAAATGGTTTCGCAGACTTAAATAGATGTCATACAATTTTTAGTTTATTTAATCGAGCATTCACCAATAAGTAATGTATCTATCCCTCGGGATAGGTGCACTGCTTGCGGTATTATGCTCATTTATTTAAACTACTGGGGATATGAGATCGGTTCAGTATTGTATTCTCAAAAATTTTAAAAACTTTTTTTTCTAAATTATATATTTATTAAATTAAATTAAAACGGTTGTTAGGATATTCATCCTAGCAGCCAACAACTTAACAACTCCCAACTTTTTTAGTGCTGACACGATCACAATGGTTCTAGCCTTTAGCATACATTTCGTGATTCCTCACACCTCATTAGAGTGATCACATTACACTAATCACTGTGCATTTGCATGTGAATCACCTATTCCATCTTGATGATAAGTCAGCTTTATTAGATTTATGACACATTACTATTTGTGATGGGTTAATGAACATTTCTCGCAAGGTTATCTCAGTGAACAATTGGAATTATCATATCATGATCAGCACAAATATGTTTGTGTTAAGGTTCTAAGAGGCTTAACATGTGCCACTTAGAAGTTTTTTCTTACTTAAGGCCAATTTTAAAATTAAAAATATAAACTTTTATTATTAATATCCATCATGTCTAAAAAACAATTTTAATTTAATGTACAAATAGCTTAAACCATATGAAAGGTCAATCCTTTAAAGCTTTTGTTGCATAAAACCATCATATTTAGTGGCATGTATTAGAACTCTTAGGTCCTTACAATGCGGCCGTGGATGGCGACCCTGTCAAAAACCTACCCTAAGCCATAGCCACACTTACGCGCACACTTAGGATTGTCAACTTGGCTCATTGTTCACAAGCAACTAATGTTTGGTTCATTAAGTAGCTCGTGTTTGGCTCGTTAGTTAAGCTTAAGGAGCTGAACATGAACAAATTTTTAAGCTCAAAATATAAATAAGCCGTGTTCGTCTCGAATTGGCTCGAAAAGAAATAAATAAATAAATACAAACACACATAATACATATTCATAAAATTAAATATTATAAATTATAATTAATTTAAACTTTTTAATTATATATTCAAAGAAATTATCAAAATTTTAAAAATTAAATTCTATAAATTATAATATATAACAAATTATTACTAATATATTATTATATTAGTTTATTATTTATATTTACATACATACCACCCAATGTTTTTCGTCTGACTTGGCCCTTCACTCCGATGTTTTGGTGAATAACATGATGTATGTATGTATAGATATATATATATACATACATACATATATAGATATATACATACATATATAGATATATACATACATATATAGATATATACATACATATATAGATATATACATACATATATAGATATATACATACATATATAGATATATACATACATATATAGATATATACATACATATATAGATATATACATACATATATAGATATATACATACATATATATATATATATATACATATATAAGTATATATGTATATAAGTATATAATTAAAAAAACCTAAACCCCGACCTCCCATTCTCCTCTAGATTGTTCTCGGGTTCGGTTGCCTCTCCCAGTTATGAGTTTTCTTCTGCCTCTCAAAATCGTGAAAAGCTTTCGACCGCGAGAGCTTAGGTTTTGTCGCTTGTGTTTTTCTTATAATATTTACTTATTCTTCTCCTCGTATTGTTAGTGTTGGCCTGATTGCTCGGTATTCTTGCTTGGTCGCTTGTTTGGTTAACGAGGTGTAATCTTTTAGAATCTTTTCTCTAATATTTCATATTTATTTTCAGGTTCGCCTCTTAACTTAAATTTTCTTAAATTTCTTTTAGATTTATTTATATTTCCTTGGTGAAACCTAGTTGTTGAAGTTTTTAATTGATGAGATCAGTTATAAGGATTTTGTTGTGAAATTTAGTTATGCTATTGTGTATATGTGTGGTGATTTATACATGTTTAAGCGTTTGTGCTGTGATCCGGCTATTGCCACTAAATTTGATTTTTTGTTATGGATGACCTTGTGAAGAATATTAAGTTTTTTCCCTTTTCTTTTTCAAAACAATAAGACTTCCTAAAGTTTTTTTTTGAACTTTTTAAGTTTCATTTTGGTGTTTTAGGAGATGCATCCTTGTGAAGTGCAAGTACATGGATGTATTATAGTGAAATTGCATGAACACGGATGTATTATTATTTTGAAAGCCTAATTATCTTTGCAAAAAATGTTCATAACTCTAAAGATATGAGTATCTTTGATATGAGTAACTTTCTTGGATTTGGTTGCTCTAATCCATATTTTATCTACCTGGGTATTCCAATATCTATACACAAACAAATATTGGTCGCTTTCCAACCCCTAGTTGACATAATGAGGGATATCTTATATGGGTGGAAAGCTAAAGCGCAATCTTTTGTTAGAAGATATCAACTTTTAAACTTTTCAATTGGAACATAATTGTGTGATGGGTTAGGGCTCACTTCCTACCCAAATGCTACATAAAGGTGATCCACTCATGATGGTCTGAGTATCTTTTACATGTTTCCATTAGTAATAAAAAATGCATGCAATCTCTTAATATTCCATTTTCAAACCTGGGTATTTTTGGTGATATTGCACTTTAAAGAAGGATAATTTCATGTTTTTGTTGCAGGTATATCAATTTTAGGCATTTGGAGCAAAAGTAACAAAAAGGATAAAATTTATAGCCAAAATAATGAATTTTGTGATTATGGCACCTGATGCGCCAGATTGGCGCTTGAACCGCTACTTTATAGAGAGCTAGCGCCTGAAGCGTCAGATTTGTTGTCTTAAGCTCCATTTTATATAAAGGTGGCGCCTGAAGCGTCAGAATCGGTGCCTGAAGCACCAGAACCCAAAACAGTGCGAACTTAAGCAACTTTACGTCTGAAGCTCCAAAATCAGCGCCTGAGGCGCTAGGGACGACACTTGATGAATTAAGGCCATTCAAAGGAAAATTGAGTGGATTTTGAAGGCTCCAACTATTTCAAAAGTCCCAGAGAGTGATTCAATTCAATTAGACACTTTGGAAGGTTCTCTAATGAAATTATATGTCTTTTGAATCAATAGACATGTTTATTAGAATTCAAAAGGTTTGACTTTTGGAGAGAACTTTGGAGGGAAAATTTAATTCTTTTTGGAAGGAGATAGCCTCTAATAAAAGAGGGGGAAGTCTAGGGCATAGGGGGGGCTGCGTGAGAAAGAAGGGGGTGGCATGAGAAACAAGAGAGAGAGGTGAGTAAGAGAGAGGGTTAAGGACTTGGAGATTTTCTTCAAGGGTTATAAGAGGAGAGGGAAAGTGAGAGATTTCTTCTTCATTACATTTCCAATAGATAATTGAGAATGCTTGTAAAGAGAGAAAGTGCTTGAAGAGAAATTCTAGGAATTTGTTTGGGAAGGATTGTGAGATAAGTTGTATCTTTTATTTATTTATTTTGATTTTTTATATATAAAATCATTGTTTTGACGTATCCTTCTCATGAATTTTGAGTAGTCTTCTTTACCCTTCTCCCTACTCTGACATATGATTTTGTGAAGAAATACATATGGTTTTGTGAAGAAATAACTTTGTTTTATACGGGTTTAAATGTCAAAAATTTGTGATGATTTGAACTTCGATCTTTATTTACTTTTCAATCCGGCTTATTGAAAATCCGGCTAATTGAAATGTTAAAATGTCTTGAGGAACATTTGATCATAAAGGGCTGTCATTTCTACAACATGGTGAGAGTCACATTCAATTACATTTGTAAGGATTTTATCAATGAGGTTGAATGCAAATAAATAGGGAAGTATACTTTGTTGGATGTAGAATTGGAGATTTTAAGGCGACAAATTAAGATCCCTAATTTAGTCCAATTTAGTCCAGTTGATTGGAAATTAATGTGAGATTGTTAGCCCTCGAGCAAGAGATAAGTGGGAGCTCTGGAGTGAGAGTCGGTATCCTCCTAACCTAAGTACAGAATTAAGGACGAAAATCTGGAATAGTTAATGTTCTTTATGCACTTGAAAGAGGATAAAGAATAGGAGTGCTCCTTTATACACCTAAAATATATAGTGTTTTAAGACACATTTTTATACCTATTTTTGAGATATTGCACTTTAATGACATTTTTGTGTTTTTCTTGCAGATACAGGTAAAAAGGGTGAAAAATGCTTAAAGAAGTGAAAAATGATGAAATTTGGAGCAAACACAGATGAAAAATGTGCGAAAGAGTTTTGGCGCCTCAGCGCCGGTTAAACAGAGAAGGCCATGTCTAAGCGTTAGAGGTCTCGTGCTTAAGCATCAGTGGCAGTTATTAGACAATTAAATTCAATTTTTGTAAATTTTGAAGAGATTTTTGAGGCACCTATTGGCTTAATAGGTGGTTATAACCACCATGGACAAAAATCTCTTGAGGAAATGCATCGAATCTAGAAATATTTTGAAGAGAACCAAGGCACCTTTTGGAAAATTATAAAAGAAAGAAGATTGGGACTTTGAAATAGGTCATGAAAATGCCCAAAAAAGTGTAGGTCCTGAAAGTATTGGAAAGTTTTGAAAGTTCTCATTTGGGGAGTTAGTTCGGAGAGATTTTCAGGCACCACTTTTACTTTTATTTTATCTTTTTTATTATTTTATTTTGAGTGATTGTAAAAAGAAGAGAATCAAAGGAACTTCAAGAGTTTGGTGGAGAATTTTAGATAAGTTTTTATCTTTCTGTTTTGAGACTACTTTTGGCTTTAATTGAGACTTGTTGTTGGTTTGACAATGATTTTTTTTCTTTTAAACTAAAGTGTGGTTTTGTTTTCTCCACGGATTCTCAGTATTTTTCTTTATCTTTCTTCTTAAAATGATAATTAATTAAGTTTTGAACGAAAGTTTTGGAAGTATTGATCATCAATGATGGAAGAAGTTGTGATTATTTAAATCCATGCACTTCTTTTACTTCTTGATTTGGTCAATCCATATGTTAATATTTGTTGTAAGAACATGTAAGAACTGGGCTGGATTGTCTCAGTCAACAATTGAAAAGAATTACATGAGGTTGTATGAAAGAGAATATAGTTCATATGATTGAGTGTAAATAAATAGGAAAATATTCATTGAAGGGTGTAGAATTAGAGGACCTTAAAGTGGCAGGTTCAAGCCCCCAACTTGGTTTATTGTTTTAGGTTATGATACGAGAATGTTAGCCCCCTGGTGGAGGGAAGTGAGGGAACTTTAGAGTGAGAGCTAGTATCTTCCTTGCCTAACTCGTCTGAAGAGAAGTTGACACCACTACTTGAAGATTTTAATGCTCGACAATGACACCAAAAACTTGATCCCCGATACTTCCTAGATGCAACAATATAACAATGACTTTAATTATTGTTTTCACTTATATTTCCTTACTTTGCAATAATACCAAAAATTTGATCCTGAAGAAAATAAGAATTTAACTTTTTAATTAATATATATATTGGGATACTACTAAGTATACATATCGTTATAAAGTAATATTGCACTGTTTGATTAAGACCTGAATATCGAACTCACAGGGAGAATACACCATATGCACTATTGAATAGCAAAGGATGGAATAGAAAAGTATGTTGTTCGATAGTGCCTATTGCGTATTCTCCATGTAAGTTCGATATTCAGGTCTTAATAAAAAAGTCTTAT
>NW_018252925.1:0-1046 GCF_001263595.1 Phalaenopsis equestris
TGATATTTTGTACCTCCTTTTTCAATTTCTTGATTAGGCACAGAATCACCAGAGACTTATCAAGGATTAAGGGTTGAATTGGCAGTGAATTCTGAGATGCTTGATCTACTATAATTGTCATGTCATTTTCATCTTTAAAAATTGGGAATCTTTCAGTTGGATCCACAGTTGGATCCAATCTTTCAGTTGGATCCAAAGGCTTCCAAGGTAACAGTACCTTTTCCCAATTTTAGACACTTGGAACTGACTGACTGCAAAGTGAGAAAATTGTGGAGGGGTGTCCAAGTCCATAAGTTGATCCATGAACGATCAGGCCCAAAACCGACCTCACAATTATAGATCCAATGTCGATCGTCGGTCCCCTTCGGATGCAATAATTCAAAATGGCACTTTCTTTAGAAACTTTACCGATCTTCATTGTCGGTAACAGTTTCGCAGAAATGAAAAAGACCGAATGTTTCAAAATGGGATTCAGGAGTGTTGCAGAAAAACTAACATACCCGTTTTCTCTTGTATCCCAATCATCAGTTTCGTCCGTCAAATATTGGTAAATCTCATTCATCTGGTTTCTCGTTGGGACGAAATTGGAATAGTGGTAGACAGGAACATTCTCTATCATATAGAATTCATTGATCCATGCAAGAGTGAAAGTAATCCATCTCCCTCGCACATAAATAACTCCTTGGTTGATTCCCTGCAAATTTACATAAAATTCTTTCACCACTGGAACCACCACGGCGGCAGTAGTGTAGTACAACACTTCCCATCTTCGCCGCACTATCGTTTCTTCAATATCCATCGTGGGATTATTCAATCTGCAATTTACGAATCCTCGTTCTTTGATTAATCTTTTTTTCGTCAGCAACTTGTTGAAGATTCGCTGCGCTTCCGCACTAATAAACTTTCCCCGATTGAAAACTCGCATTCTAGGATTATCAGGGGAATTGGACTCCATAGGAATGAAATTGGTAGAGATTCACTTCATTTTTAGAGGGAAAATATGAACTAGAAATCGAATTTTTGAGTTTAAAAAGACAATTCCCGCC
>NW_018252925.1:1696-2972 GCF_001263595.1 Phalaenopsis equestris
GATCATGCCATAACTTTAATTTTTTCTTATAAATTCTTTCGTTATCATAAGACTCATTTCTTAATTCTTTCAATTCATTTAATTGTAATAATCTCTTCTTACCAGCATCTTTCAAATTATAATTGAATTATTTAATCGCCCAATATGCTTTATGCTCCAATTCTACTGGTAAGTGACAAGTCTTTCCAAAAATCAGTCTGTAAGGAGTCATTCCAATAGGAGTTTTA
Source organism: Phalaenopsis equestris (assembly GCF_001263595.1). Classification (NCBI taxonomy): domain Eukaryota; kingdom Viridiplantae; phylum Streptophyta; class Magnoliopsida; order Asparagales; family Orchidaceae; genus Phalaenopsis; species Phalaenopsis equestris. Next base: position 1,924 of record NW_018252925.1, read on the forward strand.
TAAGCAGTCATGTAGCCCATAATGCAATATCCAATCTAGTGGACTAATCTATTCTACTAGGGTTTACAGTCTTTTCAAGTATTTGTTTAATTTCTCTATTAGAAACTTCAGCTTACTCACTGGTTTAAGGATGATAGACAGTAGAGATTCTATGAATAATATTAATTTTTTTGCCAATCTCTGAATGTACTTATTTCTAAAATGTATCCTCCGTCAGTGATAATCATTCTAGGCATTCTATATCTAGTGAAAATATTTTTCATTAAAAATCTTGAAACACTTTTAGCGTCACAACGAGGTAAATCTTGTGCTTCAATCCACTTAGAAACGTAGTCTACTACAATTAATATATATAAGTTCCCAAATGAAAGAATAAATTGTCCCATAAAATCTAATCCCCAAACGTCAAAGATCTCAACTTCTAACATGAAATTCAAAGGCATTTCATTTCTTCTAGATATATTACCTACTCGTTAACATTGATCACAAGTTTTTATGTATCTATAAACATCTCTAAAGATAGTAGGCCAATAAAATCCATCTTGTAAAATTTTATAAACAATTTTATCAATCCCAAATGTTCTCCAAATTCAAAATCATGACATTTTTGAATGATCAGCTCAGTTTCTTCTCAAGGTACACATCTCCTCATAATAAGATCCTTAAATTGTTCATATAAATAAGGCTCATCCCAAAAATATGCTTTTGCATCATGAATGAATTTTCTTTGTTGTTGTAGTGTCAGCATAGGTGGCAAAATATCACTCACAATATAACTAACAATATCAGTATACCATGGAATTTTCCACTCATTAATATTATAAAGTTGTTCATCAGAGAAACTGACTATAATTTCATTGTCAGTGTCGGATAATTCTTGATTTTCTAATCTTGACAAATGATCAACAATTTGATTATCAGTTCCCTTTCTATCAATAACCATAAGATCAAATTCTTGCTTCAAAATTATCCATCTAATCAACCTTGGTTTAGCATCTTGCTTTTGCATCAGAAATTTAATAGCAGAGTGATCAGTATGCACAACGCAT
>NW_018252926.1:0-13846 GCF_001263595.1 Phalaenopsis equestris
CTAATATAAATATAGTATTCTCCATCTTGTTGATCCTCTCTGATATTCCTTCACTACTAACGGCTAAGAAACCGTTATACATCTCCTGTGCACTTTGAATAATGAAATTCTTCTTCATGGCTTCTTCCTTATTCTTAAAATCCATCTCCCATGAAGACATTTCTCTAAATATCTCTCTTTCTTAGACTTTTAGGGCTAAAAATAATTCGGGGTGAAATTTCTTCACAAACCCCTTCTATTTATAGGCCTAATTCCCCCACATAACTTCTAGGCACGACTAGAAACTGCCAAGACACCAACTGCCAAGACACATTTTTTCCAACTAAATTGTAGTTACACCTTCTAGATATTGAAATTTGCACATGTGATTAAACTGTCGCGCTTAAGCGTCGGATCTGGCGCTTAAGCGCAAGTGCACATTTTTTCACAATTCAACTTAACGTCCAAATTCTTATTCTAACATGTCTAGGTTACTAAATAAAGCTAAAAATCATTACTAGTACATAATAAATTAGAAAATACTACCCTAAATTTCTTAATCAGACTCAAAATAACAATCAAAGCAAAAACACACTAATGACTGTGGCTTGCCACCCACAAAGTGCTTGATTTTATGTCATCAGCCTGACGTAACCAATGCTCATTCCGGTTGACCCAACATCATTCCATCATTATATTTATGCTGATCTCCTATATAATAAGGTTTCAGTCTATGTCCATTCACTTTAAAAATTTTCTTAGAATTAGGATCTTTAATATCCACAACTCCATGAGAAAAAAACTTTTATCACAACAAATGGGCCCATCCACCTGGACTTAAGTTTGCCTGGAAATAATCTTAACCTTGCATTATATAGCAAAACTGGTGCCCTGGATGAAAATTTTAAGTAAGAATATTTCGATCATGCCACATTTTCATCTTTTCTTTAAAAATCTTAGCACTCTCATAAGATTCATTCATTTTCTCTTCAAGCTCATTTAATTGTAACAATCTTTTCTCACCAACATTTTTTAAATTATAGTTGAACTCTTTAATAGCCCAATATGCTTTATGTTCCAATTTAACTGGTAAGTGACATGCTTTCCCAAATATTAGCCTATATGGGGACATTCCTATAGGAGTTCTATATGCAGTCCTACAAGCCCACAAAGCATAATCAAGTTTGACTGACCAATCCATTTTTGTTGAATTCACATATTTTTCCATAATTCTTTTAATTTCCCAATTGGATAATTCAACCAAACCACTTATCTGAGGATGATAAGCAGTAGCAATCCTATGATTTATATGATATTTATTTAATAACTTCTCCACAATGGCATTTCTGAAATGACTTCCCCCATCAATAATGATAACTCTCGGCATCCCAAATATACAAAATATGTTCGTTTTTAAAAATTTTGCAACACTTTGAGCATCACATCGAGGTAAAGCAACGGCTTCTATCCATTTAGATACATAGTCCACTGCTAACAATATATTTAAATTTTTGAAAGATGGTATAAGTGGTCCCATGAAATATAATCCCCAAGCATCAAATATTTTGACTTCTAGCATATAATTAAGGGGCATCTCATTTCTTCTAGAAATATTGCCTACTCCTTGACATCTATCACAAGTTTTGATATAAGCATTAACATCTCTAAAAATTGTAGGCCAATAAAATCTAGATTGTAGAATTTTGTATGTTGTTTTATCAACACCAAAATGTCCCCTAAAATCAAAATTATGACATTTTTGGATAATTTTGTAAGTTTCTTCTAATGGTACACATCTTCAAATGATCAGATCCTTTCCTTATTTATATAAATATGGGTCATCCCAAAAATAAGTCTTAGCTTCAGAAATAAATTTCCTCATATCTGGAAAATGTTCATTAATTTCTTTTTCAAAGTAGAGTGGCTTTTCTAATTCAAGCCTGGACAAATGATCAGCAATTTGATTTTCAGTTCCCTTCTGATATGCTATTTCAAAATCAAATTCTTGTAAAAGAAGAATCCATATTATAAGTCTCGGTTTAGTATCCTTCTTTTTTAATAAGTACTTAATAGCAGAATGATCTGTATGCACTATACATTGAGTTCCAATTAAATATGATCTAAATTTATCAAAGGCATATACTATTGCTAATAACTCTTTTTCAGTTGTTGTATAATTAATTTGAGTTTCATTAAGAGTTTTACTAGCATAGCAAATAACTTTAAAAATTATATTATATATTTGTCCTAAAACAAATCCAATAACATAATCACTTGCATCACACATAAGTTCAAATGGATTTTCCCAATCAGGTGGTACTATTATAAGTGCAGTGATTAATTTTTCTTATAATTTTTCTTCTAATAATTTAAAACCTTTCAGGCATTCCTCATCAAAATTGAAAATTACATCTTTCTCTAGTAAATTGCATAAAGGCTTAGCAATCTTTAAAAAGTCCTTAATATATCGCATGTAGAATCCAGCATGTCCTAAATAACTCTAATTTCCCATACTATTGTTGGATAAGGTAAATTAGCGATCACTTGAATTTTGCGATAACTTGAATTTTAGCAGGATCTACTTCCAATCCATTTTCATATATTTGATGACCTAATACAATTCCTCCTGCTTCCATTAATTGGCATTTTTCCTAGTTAAGGACTAAATTTGTTTCTTCACAGCGCTTAAGAACTTTAGATAAATATTCTAAACATGATTTAAATGAAGTTCCAAATACTAATGCCGACAATTTATCCTATTTAATATGAAGAATTAAGTAGGGTTTATATTAAGCTAGGTTCAAACGTGCTTCTTAGAAGGGCAAACCCCTATAGTTAATTAAATCTTAGATAACCGAAGTCACCTAAGAAAACTCTCGATAAAAATCAGGAAATATTATCTTTAAGGGGTTCAAAAGAATAAGACTTTTCAACAATATCGAACAAAGAGGTGTGAAAATAGATTGGTTCAAATTTAGAACATTTACTGTAGAATCTAAAGGAGGAAGAACTAAGGGATGTCATAGATTCGTAGGAGAACCTCGGTGACTTCCCACTCTATCCTATTGTTTGGCTTCAATTTTGAGGAGAAAATTATTTTAGTGTTTCATCCTGTCAATTTTATTTATTAAGGCTTACATTTATGTGAAACAATCACACAAATAGCCTGGAAGATGTGAGGATTTAGGTCATGACGAATGACAACCTCAAAATCCTAAAACGAGTTAGGGCTTATATTGTACAGTAGAGCTACACAAAGGCCTAAAGATAAGGTGAGGGTTTACGTTACATAAGCAAACTACCCCAAAGTCTTATGGCTTGGTTGTTTAATTCTAAGGAAGGAAATTAAAATGGTTTAGTTGGGGAAGACAGGTTTTGCTGTTGAAGATGGTCATGCTGCCCACCATGCTAGCTCCAAGCTCCTTGTCGTGACGAGTTTAAGTTTTTTAGGGTGTCAAGTTATGAAGTCAAATCAGACGGCACTATGGTTGTAGTTTTTTAAAAAATTTATGGGGGCATGTTAAAGTTGATTAGAGTCACACCGGTTAAGATCCTACAGTTCCCTTGTTTTAGTACCACTATTTTCTATTGGATTCACTTAGTCCAAATGAATTTACTAAACTCAACTTAATGAGTTCCATAATTTCATCTAGATCGTAGGAAGCCTCGTTAGCAACCGTAGGTTACCTCCTCCGAGGGATTCCCGAGCATCCGATAGAGACGTCTTAATTTAGTTGTAGTTGTTATTTTTGTGATTAAATTTTGAATTGTTTTATATTTTGAATGTTGTGGAGGTGATTTTTATCTTGGTTGATTTTAATTTTGGTTTTGGGTTTTGGTTTTGTGGTTATCCTAATAGTTTTTGTTTTCATGCAGGGTGACATTGTTGTTTAGCATGCAAGGTTTGTAAGCATAAAAGGGTACAATATGAAAGTACAAAAAAGATGACACTATAAACTATAGAAAACGTACTTGGTGAGTCTTCTCGTTCCACCACCTAAAACTCAAATGAATATGAGAGAATTTTACATAAAGCGGAAAAATAAGGTTTTGGTGATCTACCCAACCTTGGTCATATCTTGGTGGGTCCCTATTGACTTAGTTAAGGATGATTTTGTCAGGCAAAATATATTAAATTTAGTAGACCTCTGAGGTATCCAACAGCTCTGGAGAAAGAAGTAGGACCATGCTTCCTTCTCACTGCCTGGTGAAAAGTCTCAAGCTGAGTTAAACTTATTATGTTGTTTAATAACTCATCCTATAAATACCTTTAATTCTCAGTGAAAATTGATGTTTCAATTATTCCTAAGGGTAGGTTAATTATCACTTATAATTTAATTTGAGAATTATGTGGGTGAAGACCCTTAAAGGGGAAGTTAATGCTATCAAGGCACTTAGCCATCTTTTTTTTTAATTTGGGCATGTAGTGTTTTAAAGACGTTCAATTTTAATTTTGTTTACTTTTCCATTATATTTTGAAAGAGATTGAATTTTAAGTGATAATGATTCATTTTTTAAATTCATTTGAACATCAAATAGGGGTGTTAAATTAGTGAGTTATCAACACCCAAAATCATACCCCTAAGTCTAGGATCATTTAATTGACTAGACTTCCAAATTTTAATAATTTAAGGAAATTAAAAATTTATCCTTTAATTAATAAAAGTGAGATTGGTTTCTACCAATTAATTAACTTGTGTTTCAATCATCCAAATATGTTAATTGGGATCAAAGGTTACCCATTTCCCTTTCTTGAACTAAGCCTAAATGTTAATTAAGGCTAAATTTATAAAATTACACTTTTGTCCCTAAGGTCCCTAAGGCTCTATAAGGCTCTAATACTTCATAATTCATCAAATTTAATTCAAATGACTGGAATTTTTATTCCACTTCACTCATAGGTCAATTAAGACATCAGAGGAGAAAATTTAATTTTTCAAAATTTCATTTAATTTATATATTTATTTATATGCAAGAAATAGATTTTCCAAAGGAAATTCCTAACTTGACCAAGGTAATTCCATAACTCGACCAAAATAAAACCTAATCCCATGAAATTTTTGTTGGAGGTATACTTAGACCAGAGAATTATAGGGACCAAATTTCAAGATTTTTTTAGTTTTATTTTAATTATTAGAAGTATTTCAAGTTATGGAGTATTTATTAATTATAAAATATTTTAAATATGGAAAATTAAGTTTCACATTTTTATTAAATCTCTCTCAGGTCAAGTAACCCAGAGAAATAAATTTCATATTTTTATGATTTTTCTTTGAATTGTTAGAATTATTTTAGTGAAAATCCATTTTTATCCTTTAAAAATTATTTTAAGCTTCAAAATTCAATATCTTCACTTAGAAAATCAGGAAAAATATTTCAATTGTTCCTACATGCCTAGAAAATAATTTAGAATATTTCCATGAATTTTATTATTTTTATGATTTTTATCATTTTTTAATTATTTAGATAATAAGGAAAGGTTTAAAAATGAAAATTTTATTTTAATTACAAATTTATTTTTAGAAAATCCCTCTAATCACAGAGAACTCCCAAAACTAATTTTTCTAAATTTTTGAGTTATATTTTAATTATTAAAAATTATTTTAGTGTTTAAAATGACATTTAACTTAGAAAATCATTTTGAGTTATCAAATGAGCTGAAAATATTTCTAAATTTTTATGGGAAGTTCTGAACTTCAAATTACAGTAGAGATTAAAAACTAAGTCATTTAGATGTTTGTGTTTCCCAAAATTATTTTTCTTTGCATTTTAGAGTGTAAAAATATGTGTATTCTTAATGACGTAGATCATGAAACATTTTCCAAAGGTTTCTCTGGCTATAATAAACCTTCCAAAATTTTCTTGAATTTTTCTAAGAAACATGCTAATTATTATGATTAATTTATGCAAAAAATAGACATAAACTTGAAAAATATGGATCTCTGTCTAGAGATCTCCTCTGACTTTGGAAAAAACTGAGAATGTTTTCTAAGACAAAGACAACAACATGCCAAAATTTCAATCCATGGTGAAATGTCTACATGCATGGAGACATGCATGGAGATACATGCATGGAGAATCAAAAGACTCAAAATAGTGTTTAATTAATTAAAAATAAAATATGCATCACATAAACTTCAAATTACTTTTACATTGTTCTCCTCTATCCTCTACTGAAGAGGGTATTTTTATTTTATTTTTATGATTTTTCTACACTGAGATATGGATTTTTGAAGTTTGGGATCATTTTATGATTTATTTATATGATTTATTTAATTCCTTATTTATCTATTTAAACGTGCGGCGCCACCTCATTCTAGGCGTGCTCCCATTCGTTGCTCTTTCCACCTTGGCATGCCACGCGGCCCGCGGGACACGCGCGGTTCACGCACTGAGAGTTCATCCGGCTAGATCTCGACCGTTAACGAGATAAACGCGCGATCGGATGACTCCCCGTCATCGTCCCCAAATAGGCTAATCCATGATCGTTAACACTAAAACCTTAAGACCTCACTCATTTATCCACCAAATAACCTTGGGTTTGATCATATGGACTCGTCTAAGTGTGACAAACACATCCATACAGTAAACATACCATTAAACTAACCCTAATCAAATGGAGAATCAAAATAGGCTCGGGAAGAGGGGAAGTTCAATACCTTTGCTCAGAGAAGGGAAGCTTCAATCAGAGGTTCTCGTTCTCGGCAGGTTTGTGGAGGTCTAAGGAGGCTAAGGATTGAGCCTCTAGTCATGGTGAAAGGTCTAGACTCGAATTCTATCAAGGCCGGATTTGGGTGTTGGTCTTGCGATGTCCTAAAGGCTCTTTATGAGAGGGATTTGATAGGGCTTTGTCTTAGTTCAGTGTGGTGATGGTGTGGGTGAGTTTAATTTAGATTTGGTACACTGTGGAGGTGTGGTGGAGAATGTCCTGACTTCGGTAAGGATTTGAGCACCAAAATTGAACTCCGACAAGGGGAATTAGGGCAATTGAGTGGTTGGATTGCACTTTGGAGGTCTCAAGGAAGCTCAGGGAGTAATTTTAGAGGCTATCCTTAAGAAATTTTTAGCACACCTTTATGGCCATGGAGGTGGAGTTTTTATAAAAATGGCTTAGGGTGGCTCTGTGGGCTAATGTATGGGTGCAAAATGTTGCCTATGTGGAGGGTAGAGAGGCTCTAAACTTCAAATGAGATAAGGTGGCCTCTAGGTTTGAATTTGGTTTAGATTTTTTGAGGGTGGCTAACGGTTTTGTCTCCTTCGGTGACTAGGCCAGCTAAAAAGGCTAGGGGAGGTGACTAGAAGGTCAGGTGAGCCAGGAAAATCTGTCACAACAATTTATTTGGGTAGGTGTTTAGTTTTGGAAAATATCCCTTAAGCTTAAGCAATTTTGGAAATAAATCTATTGATTTTAAGGATCCTTTGGTCCATGGCTCATTTGGGTGGTTCCATGGGGTTTAGCCTTATTAATAAGGTCCGAAATTTGGCTGTGGTGGCTTTGTCTTGACCAATTTGGCTAGATTGGGTGCTAGATTTTGGCTAGATTGGGTCAACTTTTGGTGAAGGGGTCCATGAAGGTCAATTTTGCTTAAAGTGGATTTGGGTTAGGCTATCCATGACTTTGACCTCAATTGATTGATCAAAATTGTGTAGATGATTGTAATGAACATTTTTGGTGAAGGATTGAAGTAATTTTGAGTTCAATGGGAAGCTCAATTTGAAGGATTTTGAGATTTTGGTCAATTTGGGCACGTTGGACTAGACTTGGGCTTAGGTTGAGCTAGGCTCTTAGGTTGAGCTAGGCTGAGCTAGGCTTGGAATTTGGCTCAATTGAATGGACCAAAAGATCAAAGGAAATGTTATGAAGATTTTTTATGAAGGAATAGAGTGAAAATTTTGGGGCTAAGGCAATCAATTTGGTGGAATTTTGAGACATGGCCAATTTAGAGCAAAATTGGAGATTTTTGGATTTGGGTTGAAATTAAATGAAATTGAGGCTTCACCAAGGCAAATTGAAGGTCAAGTTTGATGTGCCACCCTCTCTTCATTTAAAGTGAGATTCAAGCCATTTTTAAAAGCAAAAGTCAACCTCGGACCCGACATTTCTCTACGAGACAAGACCGGAGAAACATCAGTGCGCTGAAATTCCAAACAAACAAGAACAATAACAGCTTATTATTATGTGGATTTAATTTATGTGCATTCATTTTATTTAGTTATATTCTATAAAGTTTGAGATTTGTACAAGCAATATTGATGTGTAAATTTTATTTCATTAGGATTTATTTTATTTCATCAAATTTCATTACAAAATTATTGGGACCCCATCACAGACACTAGCCATATAGCTATTCTCAAAACATGTATTATTTTTAGAATTCATCCTGTAGAACATCAAGTTGTGCAGTACTTCCTTAAATATCTTCCATTGCTCAATAACATGGGCCTTTCACCCTAATAACTAGCTGGTAAGACCTTTCCGAGTAAACTTTCTCTACCACGAACGATCCTTTTCAATTTAGCTCAAACTTTTCACCTACTTTACAATGTGCAAGAATAGGCCTTCTGAGAACAAGAATGAGGTCACTTACTTTAAATGTCCTTGGGCAGAACAACTTATTGTGGGCTTGAATAATCTTTGTCTGGTAGAGTTTCCAGTTCTGTTGAGCTATTAATCGCTTCCTTTTGGGACTTTCCAATGTTGAAAGTCAGAGCTTAGCATTAGCTTCTGCTGTGTTCTGATTGGCCACAATGACTATAAGAGAAGACAACTAAACCTCTAACATAAGTATTGGCTCAGACCCGTACATAAGCGCATATGGTGTATACTACATCAGAGTCCTAACTGTTGTTTTATATGCCCACAAATCCTCTAACAACATCTTATGCCATCCTCTTTCATTATCATCCATAATTTTATTTAAAATTTGCACGAGGGTTCGGTTGAAAGCTTCAGCTAGGTTGTTTTCTCTAAGGTAGTAAATCATAGAGTACTTCCATTTTATCTTGTGTCGTCTGATAAAGTTGTTAATCTTCATGCTCTTGAAGGTGGACCCATTATCTGTAATATTTTTGCGCAGTACACCAAAATGGTAGAAAATTTTATTTCTGAATAACTAAAGAATGTGTTGCGTTGTAAATTCCTATAATGGCACTGTCTCTGCCCACTTTGAGAAGTAGTTTGTAGCTGCCAAAATAAATATATACCCTTTAGAAGACAAAGGGTCTATAGGTCCTAATTTGTCCGTACCCAAACACTCGAATGACCATGACACGACCATTGGGTGTAGCACATTCAGAGGTTGGTGTAAGACCCCACCATGCACCTGGCCACCTGGCACTGGTGACACTTCTTAGTCATTTCCATACAATCAAACATCATTGTCAGCCAATAATATCTTAGTCTCTTAATCTTCATCTTCATCTTTGGCCCTGACTGATGAGCACTAAACAACCCTGCATGCACTTCTTTGACAATATAATGTGCTTCTGTTCTGCTTAGGCATCTAAGCCACATTGGATTGAAGGACCTTCTGCAGAGGATGTTGTCTATCAAGCCAATGACAGAGCTCTTTTTGTTATCTGATGCGCCAATGACTTATCATCTGGTAGCTTTCCTGTTTGCAAATATTCTATTAATTATTTGTGCCAATCTTTGGTATCCTCAGTTATTGTCACTGTCATCTCTTCCTTTCCTAGTTTTTGCAAGCTATCCATGTTGATTCATGATAAAACTTGGCGACTTTGTACCATGATGTTGATGGAGTCCTCTGGTGGGTATGGAAATTCCTTAGCAGGCTTGACTAAAGCATCCACACGAGCATTTTCCTCTTGAGGAATCTTGTACAATGTTATACTGGGAATCTACTCCAATGACTTCATCATGTACTGGTGATATTCCTCTAGTTTCAGCTTCAAAATCTTGTTATACTCGACTACCTGCTGAATGAAGAGTTGTGAGTCACCGTAGATGGAAATGTTTATTATGTCCATTGATATCACCAATTCTAATTTGGTGATCAAAGCTTCATACTCTTCTTCATTGTTCATCCACAGGTCTATTAGGTGGTATGAGAATCTCAACATTGTCTGATCTGATGTGACAAAAATTAGACCGATCCTTGCTTTGTTGGGTATAACGGTTTGTGTTCCTTTGTCATTTCTAACTGACGAAGCTCCATCGAAGTACATTTTCCAAGTCTGGTACATGAAGGTTCCATGTGTAGTATCTTTTCATCTAGCAGGTCATCGTTGAGAGGGGATTCAATTAACAGTGGGTGTTCCACGAGAAAGTCTGCTAAAGTCTACCCTTTGATAGCGTGAAGGGGCACGAAAGTTATATTGAATTGCAATAAAAGCATCAAACAAATAACTTGCTAAACTTTTGGAAAGCGTAGGAAGGGTCATCAAATATTGCAATGAATTAACTTTCAAAATTAGGTTGACCTTATGAGACAACATGTAGTGTCTAAGCTTCTGGGCAACAAAAACCAAAACTAGACAATGCTTCTCAATAGGAGGATACTTTACCTTTGTCGATATTAGACATTGAATCAAGTAGTAGAGTGTGTTTTCCTTGACTTGAGCTAACAGGGCTTCGAGAGAGTCATTTAAAGATGCATCATAAAGTATCAAAAGGTCTTCCTATAATAGGGGTTGCTAATACAAGAGATGTCATTAAGTATTATTTAATTTCTTTGAAATCCCATTGACATCGCTCTCTTCAATAGAAATTGGCCTTCCTTCAAAGTAAATTGAAAAGGGCTGAAGCCTTCCCAATATAATATATATAAAATGTTTTACGTATGTTAATTTTCCTTAAAAAGATCATAGTTGCTTCGAGGCTCTGGGAGGTGGCATTTCTAAGATGACTTTAATCTTCTTTGGGTCGATTTTGATTCTCTAGTGATGGATAAGGAATCCTAGAAATTTCCTAGAGGTGACACCAAAGGTGCACTTTAAGGGTTTCATTTTAAGATTACATTTCCAAAATCATTCAAGATAATCCTAAAATCATACATGTGTTCTACTTGTTATTTTCTTTTGATAATCAAGTCATCTGTATAGCACTCCACTTGGTTGTGAATGAGATCATCAAAAATCCTTGTCATAGTTTGCTGGTAAGTTGCTCTGACATCCTTCAACCCAAATGGCATCACTGTGTAACAATTAATCCAATTAGAGTTTTGAAGGATGTAAGCGCTACATCTTCCGGAGCCATCTTGATATAGCAACTCGAAGATCCATCCATAAAGTAGAAAATTTTGTGTGATGATGCAATGTCCACCAATAACACTCATGATGGTAGTAGAAACTTATCCTTTGAGCATGCTTTTTTCAAGCCTTTGAAGTCGATACACACCCAAATTTATCCATTTTTCTTCTTACCTAGTACAATGTTGGAAAACCATGTGGGATATTGCTCCTCTTGCACAAAGTTTGCATCTATTAATTTCTTTACCTCGATGGTGACTTGTTGTTCTATTTTGAGGCACATCCTTCTGGGAGCTTGTTAATGGGGTCATATTCTGATCCACTCCAAGATGATGCACTGTGACATCTGGAGATAATTCTGACATGTCGTCATAACCCCAAGTGAAGTAATCCTTAAATTTTGACTGTAACTTGAGTAAATCCATAGACTCTTCCAATTATGAAGGTAGGTTGGGGCTACTCACCAGTCCTGAGATTTACTTCCTTTAATTCATTGACAGTTGTTTTAATTTTATCTTCAAATTCTGGCGGAGCATCATCTATCAGAGAATATTCAGAATCATCTTTAACATTGAGGCAATCCTCTTCTAACCCACTAATAACAACCATACAGAATCTCAAATCATCGACTTGTCCTACTGTACTAAATCTAATAGTTTCCTTTAAGTTGAGAGATCTACCTTTAACATTCCATAATTTATAAAAAATATGTAATTTTTCCAACAGGATTTGCTTCAACACACTAAATGGTTGAATCATTTTTTAAACAGAAGGAGAGTAATGCCAGATACACATAAAATATATAGTGTTTTTAGGCACATTTTTATACCTATTTTTGAGATATTGTGCTTTAATAGAAGGTATTTGTGTGTTTTTCTTTCAGGTAAAAGTAAAAAAGGTAAAAAATGCTAAAAGGAGTGAAAAAAGATCAAATTGGGAGCACAAATGTGAAAATTGTGCTAAAGTGTTTTGGCGCCTAAGCGCCAGATCCGGCGCTTAAGCACCGGTGAAACAGAGAAGGCCACGCCTAAGCGCGAGAAGAAACAGAGAAGGCCACGCCTAAGCGCCAGAGGCCCCACGCTTAAGCGCTAGAGGCAGTTATGTGACGGTTTGCTTCATTTCGTCAAATTTTGAAAGGACATTTGAGGCACCTATTAGCTAAAGAGGGTGGTTATGATCACTAAAAACAAAAATATGGTTAGAAGACTTGTGAAAGGAGGCATCCTTTAGAGAATACATCGAATTGGGACATATTTTGAAGAGTTATCAAGGCACCTATTGGAGATTTATAAAAGAAGGAACTTGAGACTTTTTGAAGTGTTCTTAAAAGTTCTAAAAAATGTTGAAAGGGGGAGTTTTGAGAGATAATTTGGGAGAGATTTTCAAGCACCATAAATTTACTTTATCCTTTTGGTTTTTAATTTTATTGTGAGAGTTAAGAGTGTTGTAAAAGAGAAGAGATTCAAAGAAACTTCAAGAGTTTAGTGGAGGATTTGAGATAAGTTTTTATCTTTTATTTTTAAACTAATTTTGGTTTTAATCAAGACTTCTTGTTGGTTTGACAATGATTTCTGCTTTTAAAGTAAAGTGTGGTTTTATTTTCTCCATGGATTCTGAGTAATTTTCTTTATCTTTCTCCTTAAAATGATGAGTAAGTAAAAGTGTTAGATGAAAGTTGTGGAGAGTATTGATCTTTAATGTTGGAAGAAGATGTGATGATTTAAATCCATGCACTTCATTTACTTCTTGATTTGGCCTATCTAGATGTTAAAATTTGTTGTGAGAACATGTAAAAATCGGGTTGGTATTGTCTCAGTCAACAATTAGAAAGAATTACATGAGGTTGTATGAATTCCATACTTATTATTGACTCATGATAAGGAGAAAGATATTTTCATATGAAGTGCTTTTCTTTTACATGAACTTAAGTTATCTTTAGAAGTTTTATTGTTTTGTCAAAATATCAAAGTTTTATTGTTTTGTGTTTTATTGTTTTGTCAAAATATCAAAAATACTAAAAAGAATTGAATTTTACCTACTGTGAAAATATCTATAGTTTAAGTAATTATCATTTTAAAATAGACGGTTTGTTGATAAATAGTGCATGCTGTGTATTTTCCCTGTGTTTTTAATATTCAGGTCTTAATCAAAAAGTCATATATTACTTGATAACGATACGTATACTTGGATAGTATCCCAATATATACTAAGTTAAAAAGTTAAATTCTTATTTTCTCCAGGATCAAGTTTTTGATACTATTGCAAAGTAAGGAAAAATAAGTGAAAAATATAATCAAATATATTGTTATATTGTTGCATATAAACAATCGGGATCACTTATCCTTTAGCATTTGCTTTGGCACATATCCCTGATGAATTAACTTCTACTAGTTTTTGGTTCTATTGCAAAGTAAGGAAACATAAGTGAAAAATATCATCAAAGACATTGTTATACTGTGCACATAAACAGTAAGTCTGGAAAAATACCCAACTGGTAATTCCATCTATTCATTAGAAACCTCTTCATGTAAGTGTTGAACTCACTTTTGGTTGAGGTCTAGAAATTTCTGTAGTAGCCTAGGTCTAGCCATAGGACTTTCCTACTGACTAGTCTTAGAAAACTAGAAAAGGTACCCTCACCATTAGAAACTCAAAA
>NW_018252926.1:18771-19337 GCF_001263595.1 Phalaenopsis equestris
TTGATGATTTTCAATCAAAAATGGGCTTAATTGGTAGAAACCCACTTCACTTTGCCAAATTATAAGATAAATGAATAATTCCCATAATTATCAAAATTTTGGAAATTTCATTAGCATAAAACGACTTTTGAGTTTAGGGGTATAACTTTGAAAATCAATGATTTCACACCCTTGTTTGATAATCAAAATGATGTTTAAATGATCTTGATAATGATCACTTAAAGTTTTAAATCTTTTCAAAATCAATACACACATTGAATACATTCACTTAGGTCTTAAGGACTTAGTGATGAACTTAAGTTGAAATCCACTTGTTAAAAGAGGATTAGAAAAATCAACATAATCAAACTCTTCTAAAACGCCACAAGTCCAATTAGGACTAGAATTTGGCTGAGTGTTCTTAAAAACACTAATTTGTCTCCTAAAGGGTCTTCACCCACATAATTTTCAAATTGAAAGGTAAATGACATTTACCTTATTCTTGGGAATAATCAAGACATCAATGTTCACTGAGCATCAAGTTGTTCCTAGGATGAATTATTAAGCAAAATAATAAAGTTTAAATG
>NW_018252926.1:19440-19643 GCF_001263595.1 Phalaenopsis equestris
TTTTACTTAATAATAGTATCCTTAAAATTTAAGGACCCTCAATACACAACATAGAGTTAGGAAGGTTTCTAAAACTTTACTTTTCCAGCTCTATAAACTCAAACTACTCTGACATGCATTTTGTGTTGCAGGTGGTGAAACGAGAAGACTCGCCAGGTACACTTTTACAGTTTATAGCGTTTTACAGTCTTTCTTGTACTTTC
>NW_018252926.1:19668-20002 GCF_001263595.1 Phalaenopsis equestris
CATACTTACTGCATAAAAAATACTTGCATGTTAAAAACAAAACAAAACCAAAACTAAAACCAAAAACAAAATTTCAAACAAAAATACCCCCACAACATTTCAAAAATATAAGACAACTCAAAACTTAATCACAAACATCACAAAAAATACAACAACAAATAAATAAAAATTTCTCTATCAGAAGATCGGGAACCCCTCGGAGGAGGTAACCTACAGTTGCTAACGAGGTTTTCCACGGTCTAAATGAAATTATGGAACTCATTAAGTTGAGTTTACTAAATTCATTTGGACGAAGTGATTCCAATAAAAAATAGTGGTGCCGGGACGATGGAAC
>NW_018252926.1:20706-32934 GCF_001263595.1 Phalaenopsis equestris
TAGGAAGCTTTTCCCGAACCCAGCATAATATAAACCCTATTTAATTCCTTATATTAAATAGGGGAATTTGTCGGCTAATACATTGGTTTTGCAGACCAAATGGATGTCATAACTTTCTTTAGTTTATTTGATCGAGCCTCACCCTCAATTCTTGTGTTCATCCTTTGGGATAGATACAGGATTTGAGGTAAAGCGCTCTTTCATCTAAACTATGAAAATTATGGGGTCAGTTTGACTTCATCTTTTTCAAAACTAGAATTTTTTAAAAAAACATCCTTCCGAAGCGGGCAACGGGATTTCAATTTCGATGACCGACAGCTTCTTACGGGCAAACTCCACACCAAAAATAGTGTCGATAGTAAGTTTACCGGAGTTTCTAAATTAGGAGAAGGAGAAGCATGGTAAAATTCAATTGGTTTCAAACCAAAACTCCGGACATCCTTGACCTCTAGACTCTTGACCTGATGGTGTTGAATCAGAGTTAAAGTCATGGCTTGCACGTAGTGGTTGATCCAATCATACATCAACTTCAACTCATATTCACTCTTCTCTGCATCCTCTAAGGAGATCTTGAACTGAGGCTTCTTCTAGTTTACTATCATTTTATCTTCATCGTACTTATCTTTTTTAGAGCTTTTGTCTATGTGATGGTTGGAATCATTCGTTCAACAATCTTGCTAATTCTTCCTCACACGTGTCCACGGCCTTGGTCTCAAATGTGTGTGCTAATAGAATCTACATCAACTCATTGCAAAGGAGTGGTTGAAGATCATTAAATTTGAGTCAAATGATCCCTTTCTTGCGATCCATTTGAATCTTCAATTTGATTTGGCACAATTTATTTGGAAAAAAACTATCTTCTTTGGGGAAGCTTAGTAGGCGGCATCTTCGTGGATGCGTACTTCATGTATCGAGAATGGTTGGATGTCCCCCTTAATGAAGTGTACTTCTCCTTCTTTGTAATACTTTATGCACTAGTGCAGCAACGATGGGACAATATTATGCTTGTGAATCCACGATCAACCAAGCAAAGCATTAGATGAGGTTTCTGTGTCGATGATATGAACTTAGTGGTTATTAATAGCTCACCAACTTTCATTAATAGTGTTATCAATCCAAGCACTCTTTCTCCTTTCTGATTAAATCCTCTTAACATCATTTTGTTGTTGGTAAGTTCTTTGACATCAATGTCCACATATGCTAACATTCGTAGACTCATTAAGTTGAGCGACATGCCTGAATCTACCAAAACTCTGGAAAGTATAAATATGCTGATGTTGATGGAAATGTAGAGCGACCGATTGTTGTCAGTAGTACCAAGTAGCAAGTCTTCATCATTGAAGGTTATCCCATGATATTCCATTAACGAATAAACTTCATCTGAGGATGTGCTAGCCAACTGAGCTAAGCAAATTTTTGGATCAAGTAAGACCTTGATCAATATTTCCCTCATCTCCTTTTGTAAGATCAGAGCATTGTAAATGCTTAGCTTGTCTGGAAACTTCCTACGACGAGCTAGTACGTTATAATCCACTTTATTTGAGCCTCTGATTTCCTTCTGAGCAAGTGTTTCTTCCATTGATGGAGGCGGCTCTTCCAGTTTGTTTAACTTTTTCCATTGGATCCATTATCGAGGGTAACACATAGTTGTTGATCCAATCATATATCGACTCATATTCACTCTTCTCTGCATCCTCCAAGGAGATCTAAAACTGAGGCTTCTTCTGGTTTACTATCATTTTATCTTCATCGTACTTATCTTTTTTAGAGCATTATTCCATGTGATGGTTGTAATATTTCGTTCAACAATCTTGCTAATTCTTCCTCACATGTGTCCCCGGCCTTGATCTCAGATACGTGGGCTAGTAGAATCTACATCGACTTGTTGAAAAGGAGTGGTGGAAGATCGTTAAATTGGAGTCAAATGATCCCTTTCTTGAGATCCTTTTGAATCTTCAATTTTATTCGACACAGTTTATTGGGAAAAGATGGTCTTCTTTGGAGAGAACTGTTAAAAAAATCAGAAAAAGAAAAAAAATTAAAATTTTTGAAAAATCTAAAAAAAATTACATAAATGACAAACCAAAATGATCAAAATGCTGAAATTCATCAAGAATATAGACCTTTACGAGATTATGCCAACCCTACAGTAGATGAACTTCATTGTATTGTTCAAAAACCTAATATAGTTGCTAATTCATTTGAACTTAAACCTGCTATTATCTAAATGGCATCAAATAATCAGTTTGGGGGATCACCAATTGAAGATCCAAATTTTGAACTTACCAATTTTCTAGAATTGTGCGCTACATTTAAATACGATGGTATATCAGATGATGCCATACATTTATTGTGCGCTACATTTAAATACGATGGTATATCAGATGATGCCATAAAACTTAGGTTATTTCTTTTCTCATTGAGGGTAAAACTAAGATGTGGTTGAATTCATAAGTACTTGGATCTATCAGAACTTGAGGTGATTTAGCACAAAAATTTCTTATTAAATATTTTCTACCATAAAAAACTGCAAAGCTTAGAAATGATATTACATCTTTTAATCAGTTTGAAGGGGAATCTATTTATGAAGCATGAGAATGAGTTAAAGAACTCTTAATAAAGTGTCCACCCCATGCTATACTGGATTGGTTAATCATGCTATACCAGATTGGTTAATAATTCAAACTTTTTATAATGGATTAGCTTGGTCTCTTAGATCTCTCTTAGATCTATTAGTCTCTTAGATCTATTATCGATGCCGCTGCTGGTGGTTCATTGATGTCAAAACTCTTTCATGACGCTTATGCTTTAATTAAAGAAATGAAAATAGCCTTCTGAGAGAGTGAATCCTAAGAAAGTAGCCAACATTGATGAATCTGAGGCATTTACTATGTTAGCAAATCAAGCTGCTGCAATTTTAAGGAATTTAGACCAATTTGGAATGAATTTTTTTCAACCTATCTCTATGATTGAAGAGAATTCATTAGGCCAAATGTTAGATTTTCAAGCATCATTAAAAACTTTGAATGCCATAAATAATTGAATGCCATAAATAACAAGCAGAATAACCCATATTCAAATTATAATAATCCAGGTTGGAAGAACCATACCAACTTCAATTGGAATAATACTAAGGGTGGTAATAATCAGCAATGGGGGAACAATCAAGGAAACCCATTGAGAAACTGGAACAAAGGAAACCCATTGAGAAACTGGAACAACCAAGGGAATAATAATTATAGATCTACTTATCCTTCGAGTTTCAACAGTAATACACAATTTAAGGAGAAAAAGTTATCTATAGAAGAAGTTGTCTTAAAAATGGGAAATCAGTTACAAAGTCAAGGAGCTACAATTAGAAATATTGAGAATCGACTTGGATAGATCGCAAATTCATTAAATAATAGATCCCAAGGAACACTTATTAGTAATACTGAAACAAATCCAAAAGAACAAATCCAAAAGACCAGAATAGACCAGAATAAAGAGCAAGTAAAATTCGTTCAACTTAGAAGTGGAAGAGAGTTGGAAGGTATGGTTAAAAAAGAAACTGAAGTAGATAGAGAAGAAATTGAAGAAACAAAAGATGACGCTCCAAAAGATTATGAGAGACATATATGAGAGACATATTTCTCCTCCACTTAAAGTTAACTTAGAAAAATCACCACCTTCATTTCCTTAGAGACTTCATCAAAAGAAGTTGGATAAGCAATTTTAAAAATTTTTGGAATTTTTAAGAAGCTTACAATTAATATTCCATTTGCTGAAGTATCAGAACAAATGCCAAGCTATGCAAAGTTTATGAAGGATATTCTCAGCAGGACAGGAAAAGGAAGTTTGAAGATAATGAGACTGTTGTACTCAGTGAGGAGTGCAGTGTAATTATTCAAAAGAAGCTTCTTGAAAAGCTTAAATATCCTAGTAGCTTTACAATTCCACATGCGATAGGAGATAGATTTTATGGGAAAGCTTTATGTGATTTAGGTGAAAGCATTAGCCTTATTCCATTATCAATATTTAAAAGATTGGGATTAGGAGAAATAACTTCTACTACTGTAACTCTGCAATTAGCAGATCATTCGATAACTTACCCTAAAGGAGTTATAGAAGATGTCCTACTGAAAGTGGATCAATTTATCTTTCCTATTGATTTTATTGTGCTAGATATGGAGGAAGATAAAGAGATACCTATCATTTTGGTGAAACCTTTCCTAGCCATAGGAAGAGCAATGATAGAAGTGCAAAAAGGGGAATTAACAATCTACATTAATGATCAAACTGTTACTTTTAATATTTCAAGTTCAATGAAGTATCCTGCAAAAGGTAAAGATGATGAATGCTATAGAATGGATGTTATAAGATATCTAAGTGAATTTCATTTCAAAACTAATTATTAATTATGAAGAAAATGAAGAAAAATCTGAAGTAAAAGATTTGGAACACGAGCTAGAAGAAGAATTAGATCAACGTGAAGATCTTTTTAAGAAAGATTCAGACTATGTTCGAGAAAGTTTTGAAATTTTGGACAAGATAAAAAAGATAAATCATTTTGTCCATCAATAGAAAAACCTCCAGAACTTGCATTGAAATTACTTCCTGATCATTTGAAATATGCCTTTTTAGGAGATTCCTCTACTTTACTAGTTATAATTTCCTCAAAGTTAACTATGGAAGAAGAATAAAGGTTGACAAAAATTTTGAGAAATTTTTAAAAAGCCTTTGGATGGACATTAGCTGATATTAAAGGAATCAGTCCTTCAATTTATATGCATAGAATTCGTATAGAATAGAATTGCAAACCCAGGGCTGATCCTCAAAGGAGATTGAATCCTGTGATGAAATAAGTTGTTAAGAAACAAATTTTAAAGTGGTTAGATGTTGGAATTGCTTACCCTATTTCAAATAGTGCATGGGTTAGTCCAATTCACTCCGTTCCTAAGAAACGAGGAATAACTGTGACTATGAATGAACATAATGAGTTAATACCTACTAGAAAATTCACAGAGTGGTTCACAGAGTGGCGAATTAGAAAATTAAATCTTGTTACTAGGAAATATCATTTTCAACTACCCTTTCTCGGTCAAATGCGAGATAGACTAGCTGGGCATAAATACTTTTATTTTCTGGATGGATATACCAGTTATCACCAAATACAAATAACTTCTGAGGATCAAGAGTAAACAACTTTTACCAGTCCGTAGGGTACATTTGCTTTTAGAAGAATGTCATTTGATTTATGTAATGCCCCTGCTACATTTCAATGATGTATGATGACAATTTTTTGTGATTTAATTGAAAAAGGGATTGAAGTTTTTATGAATTATTTTTTAGTGTTTGTAACTTCATTTGAATCATGTTTAGAATATTTATCAAAAGTTCTTAAGAGATGTGAAGAAATAAATTTAGTCCTTAATTAGGAAAAATGTCAATTCATGGTAGTAGGAGGAATTGTGTTAGGACAAAAAATATCAAAAAATGGTATGGAAGTAGATTTTGCTAAAATTCAAGTGATCGCTAATTTACCTTATCCAACAAATGTAAGGGAAATTAGGAGTTTTTTAGGACATGCTAGATTCTACAAGTGATATATTAAGGACTTGTCAAAAATTTCTAAGCCTTTATGTCATTTACTAGAGAAATATGTAATTTTTAATTTTGATGAAAAGTGCCTAAAAGCTTTTAAGTTATTAAAAAAAAATAGTCATCGCACAAATTATAGTCTTACCATATTGGAGAATACCTTTTGAACTGATGTGTGATGCTAGTGATTATGCTATTGTAGCTGTTTTAGGATAAAGATATGATAAAATTTTCAAAGTAATTTACTATGATAGTAAAACTCTTAATAAAACTCAAATTAATTATACAACAACTGAAAAAGAGTTATTAGAGCAATAGTATATGCCTTTGATAAATTTAGATCATATTTAATTGGGACTCAATGCATAGTGCATACAGATCATTTTGTTATTAAGTACTTAATAAAAAAGAAGAATGCTAAACCAAGACTTATAAGATGGATTCTTCTTTTGCAAGAATTTGACTTTGAAATAGTACATAGGAAGGGGACTGAAAATCAAATTTCTGATCAATTGTTCATACTTGAGTTAGAAAAACCACTCTGTTTTGAAAAAGAAATTAATGAACATTTTCCAGATGAAAAACTATTCAATATTAATGAGTGGCGTGTTCCGTGGTATGTCAACATTGTGAACTTTCTTGTTAGTGATATTATACCCTATGAAATGACATACCAACAGAAGAGGAAATTTATTTCTAAAGCTAATAACTATTTTTTGGGATGACCCATTTTTATATAAACAAGGAAAGGATATTATTATTTGAAGATGTGTACCTTTAGAAGAGACTTATGAAATTATCAAAAAATGTCATAATTCTGATTTTGGGGAACATTTTGGTGTTGATAAAATAACATACAAAATTTTACAATTTGGATTCTATTGGCCTACTATCTTTAGAGATGTTAATGCTTATATTAAAACTTGTGATACATGTCAACGAGTAAGTAATATTTCTAGAAGAAATGAGATACCCCTTAATTATTTGCTAGAAGTTGAAATATTTGATGTTTGAAGTTATTAAAGAAATATCATATAAAACATAAAATTGCTACTGCTTATCATCCTCAAAAAAGTGGTTTGGTTGAATTATCCAATCGGGAAATTAAAAGAATTATGGAAAAATCTGTGAATCCAACAAAAATGGATTGGTCAGTCAAACTTGACTACGCTTTGTGGCATTATAGGACTGCATACAAAACTCTTATAAGAATGTCCCTATATGGACTAATATTTAGGAATGTTGTCACTTACCAGTTGAACTTGAGCATAAAGCATATTGGGTGAATAAGGAGTTCAATTATAATTTGAAAGATGCTGGTGAGAAAAGATTATTGCAATTAAATAAGCTTGAAGAGATAAGGAATGAATCTTACGAGAGTGCTAAGATTTACAAAGAAAAGATGAAGATGTGGCATGATCAAAGGATTCTTATTAAAAATTTTTAGCCACGTCAACAAATATTGTTATATAATGCAAGGTTAAGATTATTTCCAGGCAAACTTAAGTCCAGGTGGATGGGCCCATTTGTTGTGATAAAAGTTTATCCTCACGGTGTTGTAGATATTAAAGATCCTAAAACGAAGAAAGTATTTAAAGTGAATGGGCATATACTAAAACCTTATTTAGTAGGGGATCAGCATAAATTTAACAATCAAATGATGTTGGGTCAACTAAAATAAGCACTAGTTACGTCGAGCTGACGACGTTAAACCAAACACTTTATGGGAGACAACCCATAATTATCAAACAACTCATATTTATCAGTGTGTTTTGCTTTGAATGTTGTTTGTGTGTGATTAAAAAAATTTAGAGTAGTATTTTTGAGACTATTATGTGTTAGTATTGATTTTAAATCTTTATTTAGTGATTCAAACATGTTAAAATGAGATTTTGGACGTTAAGTTGACTGGTGCAAAATTGTGCACTGACACTTAAGCGCCAATATTTGGCGCTTAAGCGCAGTAGTTAAAAACCATGTGCAAAATTTGGATTCTAGAAGGTTTAACAGCTAAGTGGTTGACTAAAACATGCCAAGGCAGTTTTAGGACGTGTCTAGGAGTTACTAGAGGGATTTAGGCCTATCATTTTTAGCCCTAAAAGTCTTAGAGAGAGAGAGATTTTGAGAAGATGTCTTCATGGGAGATGGATTTGAAGAAGAAGGAAGAGACCATGAGGAAGATATTCATTAGTCAAAGTGCACAAGAGATGTATAATGGTTTCTTAACTGTTAGTATTGAAGGAATATCAGAAAAGATCAAAATATGGAGAATACAATATCTGTATTAGAGACTAAGCTGCTTGAATTGCATGCTCATCTAGAACATATTGAGTGGCAACTTAGGCAATTGAATGAAAATGCAATTTAGCCATACAAGTTATATAGAGGAAACAGATAAGAAGAAGTATCTTAAATAGAAATGGATAGAAGAAGATAGTATCAGAGCTCATCACTATCGTCCGTTTTATCAACTTTATATTTTGATTGCTCAAGGAGAGACTAATGAAAGACCAAAATCTGTCCCAAAAAATGAAGAATGGAATTAAGTTCAGTGTTAAATTTTGATGTTAGGAGTCATTGTTTAATGTGTTAAGTGTTAAATATTATTTTTGGAGTTTATGTTAGTTTGTTTAGTATTTGTATTTAGAAAATTTTATCATCCGAGACTATTTGGAGTGAGAATTAAGTGTTATATGTACTTGTACTAGTTTTAAATGAATGTATATGTTTGTTTTATATGTTTGTTTGTGTGAAAATTTTGTGTTATTTGAGCTTCGAATTGAACAAGTTATATTGGAAAATTTTGAGAAAGAGGAGAGTTAAGGGAGAGGAAAATAGTCATTTAAGTGTTATAAGACCATTTAGGGGTGGTATACTTAGGCTAATAGTGCATTTTATTTAAGTTCTAGAATATCAAAATCGTGCACTGGCGCCTAAGAGCCACACTTTCACAGTTAAGCATGACGTAACCCGAGAAGCAGGCGCCTAAGTGCCACTAATCCTCGCCTAAGTGTCAGTTCACGAAAACTGGTTCGTGAACTGTTAAAAGTGAAAAATAACCCAAAAAATTGCCATTTTTACTCTCACAGTCACCTTCAACCTCTCGAGTTCGCGATTTGGGAGTCTAGGGTAAGCCATTTCATGGAGATTTCTTGGTAGAATTGAGAAATTTTTGCTGGATTTGGATTTCTTAACGTAAGAGCTTCACTTCTATGTAAAAATTTTTGGATTTTCATCATGTATTTTAAGTACGTTTGGAAGAACCCAAAAATCACTATTCATGGTGAAAAATAAGGAAAAATCTATGGAATTTGCATAGAAAGTGTAGTTATGCTTATAGGAGATAAGTTTAGTAGATTATACTTCATTTTTGTAGTTATTGTGGAATTTTATGAAATTTGTAGAATGACACCAAGAATGAAGAGGAGTAAAGGAAAAACTCCTTTGATTCGAGCAAGTTTGTGAGTTTGAAAGCTTAGGTATAGTGATTCTCTGCAATCAAAAAAACTTATCCAAAAGTGATGTTTTAAAAATCTAAGTGGATCTATAGAAGATCTAATCGTTCGCCGACAATGGGAATGATTTTGTTGTTTATCTATTGTGGTCGTTGTTTTTGTAGTTAGGGAGTTTTATGCAAACCTACGCGAGGCTGAAGATGATCAAGTCATGGTTAGAGGAAAATTGGTACCTTTTTCACTGGAGGTAATCAATATGTTTTACCATCTACCACATGATACTTTGTGTTTTTTATGCAAACTATAGTCCTACTGAGACCAAGCTAGATGAGATTATTTCCTATTTGACTATTGGAAGAGGGCTCGCAAATGAAAGAAGAGTCAATTTTTCCACGTCAAAGTTGAGTGCACCTTCGAAGGCGTGGAACTATTTTATTTCAGCTCGTTTATTACAGACAAATCATCTCAGTGAAGTTACAAGAGAGAGAGATCCAATCTGATTGAAATATTATATTCAGGAAGGCAAGCTCATCAACATTGGAGCTTTGATCTATCAGACTATCATCAGTTCTGCCACTGTCGTTACTACTGTAGGTTTGGGATTTGCTTCCTTGATTTGCTTCGCTTCCTTAATCTTTTCTTTATGTGGCAGGATAGAGTGAGATATGATAGCTGGGAGGAAGTATTTTTGCCTCAAAAGCCAATTACAAGTGTAAATGTGAATTCATATTCGGAGCATTCTATTTTTGGCTGGAGAGGAGGATTTTTAAGGAGTTATGGAATGAAAATGTCTGCTGCTTCTACCTTTGTTGCTTCTACATCTAAACCATCTATTTCACGTGTTTCTACTTCTAGAGGTGAGTCTACTGAGACCCAAGATCAATTATTACAGAGGATGAAGGACAATATAAATTATACCGCTGATAAAGTTTAGAATTTAGAGCATTTTGCATATCATACTGATAGGTATAACAGAAGGAAAAGTGATTATGAAGAGAAATTTCACTCATCTTTGGAGAGCCTAATTAGGGGTAACCAAGGAGTTCAATTTTCTCCATATCCTACATACCCTGATTATGAGTCTGCAGATATTTAAAATAGCGGTGATTCTGAGAATGAGGAGTAGGACTATGAGATTTATTTTTATGTTTGTATTATGATATGGACTATGTAGTATGGGCTTGCTACATTTGCATTTATGTGTTTATTTGGACTATGTAATGTGTGCTGGACTTATGTTTAGTTGATATTGTGATGTTTGATATAGTTGTATTATGATGTTGTGTTTTGTTAGTAGTTTGTTTTAAAATTTTAGGGTAGTAATTATTGTTGTGTGTTAAATATTGTGTTAGTTAGTTAAGGATTGAACTTGATTCTATGTGTGGTGAAAAGTTGAAAATCTTGCTAACTTTAATTTTAAATTTTAAACTCAGAAAACTGCTACCCTGTATTTTTCTTTTATCTTGTTAGTGTGTTTGATTTTATGTTGAGACTGAAAATCAAAGTTAGTGTGTTAGTTTGTTTTTAAGTTTATACCCACTACTTAGAAGTCTATTGTTTTCATTATTGCTTATATATATATTTGCTGCTAAAATGTTTAATCTTGTTAAAAATTTAAGTTTGGGGGGATGAAAAATATTTTCAAAACTTGAATTTAATTTGTTCTCAAATGTGCTACAAGTGAATTTGATTTGAAAAGAAAAATGATCATGTATATGACGTTATATTCAGGAAGTAAAATTTAATTTTAGAAATGAGTAAGAAAATTTTGTTAAAATTCTGAGTAAAGAAGAAAAACTTTCAGTTAAAAATTTTTAATGTAGAAAATGTTAAATAAAGTGTAACTATCTTTAGTAAGAAAAATTGTATTTTTGAAAAAATTTAGAAATTTAGACTTTTATTTTTAATACTTAAATTTCTTTTATTAAAGATAATTTTCAAAACTATTATTATATTTTAAGTAAAAGATTTATACCAGGACTTTGCTTTAGGAAAGGAGAAGTGGAATTCAAAACCATTAAAGGTCTATCCAGATATAGTAATCATTGCCTGAAAAAGAAAAAGAAAAAGAAAGAGAAAAAGAAAAAGAAAAAGAAAAAAAGAAAAAGAAAAGGAGAAGAAGAAAAAGTGAGGGAGGAGAAGCTTGAGGATTAGTGCCTAATCAAAAATTGATTCCACATTTGTACTTTTTAAACTATAAGACTTGAGAAACTCTTAAGCTTAGTGATATCATATGGTAAGTAAAATTATTTTTGATAGAAACTTTTAAGTGGAGATAATAAAAGGACTAAATTCTAAATTTGGAAAATCTACAATATTTTTGAACCAGATAGGAACTCATATTTTCATATTTTTTAACATTAAAAATTTCTAAACTTTAAGTTGGTCCCATTTATTAAATATTTTTTCTAAATTGAACACTGCCGTTGCCGATCCCAAGCCCGGATAAGAAAAGTGGAGGGTTGCGTTAGGTAGTCGACAGCCAGCGTAAACTTTGTCGAAAAAAATCATGACATGAATCCTTTTGATCATTGTGTAAGTGCTAGGGTGTCCCCTGTAAGCGACGCGCTGTACAACCTGAATACAGTGAAAAGTGTGCAAGGGCCACTACACCGGCGCCCGGGTGTAGTGTTAAATAAGCAAGGGTTCCCACATTACGGGCGAATGCAGGTAAAGAAGTTAGTCCATGAAACTAATGAAACTAATGAAACTAATATTAGGATGGGATTTTGGAATATAGGCATTCTTAATGGTAAATTAAAGGAATTAGTTGATATTATGATTCATAGGAAAATTAATATCTTATGTATTCAAGAAACTAAGTGGGTTGAAGAAAAGGCCAAGGAGATTGATAATTTAGGTTTTAAACTTTGGTATTCTGGTAAGAGTCACACTAGAAATGGTGTAGGTGTAATTATAGATAAGAGTTTGAAAGATAATGTTGTAAAAATTAATAGAGTTGGTGATAGAATTATAGCCCTTAAGATTATCATTGATACTAAGATTTTTAATATTATAAGTGTTTATGCTCCTCAAATAGGTTTAGATACAGAGTCTAAAGATAAATTTTGGAATGACTTAGAAGACTTAATACAAATGATACCTCTTGAAGAAAGAATTTTTATTGGAGGAGATTTAAATGGACATGTCGGTAGAGTGGTAGAAGATTTCAGAAATATTCATGGTGGCTACG
>NW_018252926.1:35350-43235 GCF_001263595.1 Phalaenopsis equestris
TTGGACTACTATATTTCTAAATCTAAATTTTAGTAAATCTTAAAGAAACTCATACATATCATACTTATTTAGTTTTTAAAGATTGAAGTGTCACTTGAAGACAAGTAACATTTTAAGTTTGGGGGATTTTAATACACCTAAAATATAAAGTGTTTTTAGACACATTTTTATACCTATTTTTGAAATATTACGCTTTAATCGAAGGAATTTGTGTGTTTTTCTTTTATGTACAAGTAAAAAGGTGAAAAATGATAAAAGGGGTGAAAAAGGATCAAATTAGGAGCAAAAAAGTGAAAATTGTGCTAAAGTGTTTTGGCGTCAAAGCACTAGATCCGTAACTTAAGCGCCGATGAAACAGAGAGGGCCGCGCCTAAGCGCCAAAGGCCCCACACTTAAGCGCCAGAGCAGTTATGTGACGGCTTACTTCATTTTGTTGAATTTTGAAGGGACATTTGAGGCACCTATTGGCTAAAGAGGGTGGTTATGACCACTAGGACCACTAGAAATGAAAATATGGATGAAAAACTTGTGAAAGGAAGCATCCTTTGGAGAATTCATCGAATTGGGACACATTTTGAAGAGTTATCAAGGCACTTATTGGAGATTTATAAAAGAAGGAAGTTAAGACAATTTTGAAGTGTGCTTAAAAGTTCTAAAAGTTTTAGAAAGGGGGAGTTTTGAGAGATAGTTTTGGAAAGATTTTCAGGCACCACAAATTTACTTTATCCTTTTTGTTTTAGATTTATTGTGAGATTCGAGAGTGTTGTAAAAGAGAATAGATTCAAAGAAACTTCAAGAGTTTGGTGGATGATTTGAGATAAGTTTTTATCTTTTATTTTTAATCTAATTTTAGTTTTAATCGAGACTTCTTGTTGGTTTGACAATGATTTCTATTTTTAAACTAAAGTGTGGTTTTGTTTTCTCCATTGATTCTGAGTAGTTTTCTTTTGAGCCATTGATTCTGAGTAGTTTTCTTTATCTTTCTCCTTAAAATAATAAGTAATTAAAAGTGTTGGATGGAAGTTGAGGAGATTATTGATCTTTAAGGTTGGAAGAAGTTGTGATGATTTAAATCCATGCACTTCATTTACTTCTTGATTAGGCCTGTCCAGATGTTAAAATTTGTTGTGAGAACATGTAAGAACCGGGCGGGGCTGGTATTGTCTCAGTCAACAATTGGAAAGAATCACATGAGGTTGTATGAATGAGAATGTAATTCATTTAATTTAGTGCAAATAAATAGGGAAATAATCTTTGAAGGGTATAGAATTAAAGCACTTTAAAGTGACATGTTAAAGCTCCCAACTTGGTTTATTGTTTTAGTTTTGATGCAAGATGATAACCCCAAGGTGGAGGGAATCGAGGGAACTCCATAGTGAGAGCTATTATCTTCTCTGCCTTGCCGATCTTCAGAATTATTTAAACTTTAAATTAGGCAATGTTCCTTATAACATCTCTAGTAAGGGTAAAGAATATTATTGCTCCTATTTGACACAACACAATTTGCATACCTCCACAACAGAATTCCTATACTTATTACTGACTCATGATAACGAGAAAGATATTTTCATATCAAGTGCTTTTCTTTTACATAACTCAAGTTATCTTCAAAAGTTTTATTGTTTTGTCAAAATATCAAAAATACCAAAAAGAATTGAATTTTACCTACTGTGAAAATATCTATAGTTTAAGTAATTGTCTTTTTAAAATAGAAGGTTTATTGATAAATAGTGCATGTTACTTATTTTCCCTGGGGGTTCAATATTCAGATCTTAATCAAAAAGTCCTATATTATTTGATAAGCATCTTCATGTATTGAGAATGGTTGGATGTTGCCCTTGATACAGTGTTCTTATTGTTCTTTGTAATACTTGGTGTGCTTGTGAATCTACGATCGACCAAGAAAAGCATTGAATGAGGTTTCTGTGTCGATGAGATGAAAGCACATAAATAGTAAGTCTGAATCAATACCCAACTGTTAATTCCATCTATTCATTGAAACATCTTCTTGTAAGTTTATAGGAGTTTCTAAATTAGGAGAAGGAGAAGCACAGTAAAATTTGATCGGTTTCAAACCAAAACTCCGGAAATCCTTGAGCTCTAGACAAGTCGCCTTATGGTGGTGAATAGGAGTTAAAGTCATGGCTTGCACGTAGTGGTTGATCCAATCATACATCAACTCATATTCACTCTTCTCTGCATCCTCCAAGGAGATTTTGAACTGGGGCTTCTTCCTGGTTTACTGTCATTTTATCTTCATCGCACATATCTTTTTTAGAGCTTTCTTCCATGTGATGGTTAGAATTTTTTGTTCAACAATCTTGCTAATTTTTCCTCACACGTGTCCCCGACCTTGGTCTCAAATGCATTGGCTATTAGAATCTACATCGACTCGTTGCAAAGAAGTGGTGGAGGATCATTAAATTGGAGTCAGATGATCCCTTTCTTGCCATCCTTTTGAATCTTCAATTTTATTCAACACAGTTTATTGGGAAAAGACAGTCTTTTTTGGAGGAGCTTAGTAGGCGGCATCTTCATGGATGCCTTCTTTATGTATTGAGAATGGTTGGATGTTGCCCTTGATGCAGTGTTCTTATCGTTCTTTGTAATACTTGATGTGCTTGTGAATCTACGATCGACCAAGAAAAGCATTGAATGAGGTTTCTGTGTCGATGAGATGAAACTCATTGAATCATCACAACTGGTAATTCCATCTATTCATTGAAACATCTTCTTGTAAGTTTATAGGAGTTTCTAAATTAGGAGAAGGAGAAGAACAGTAAAATTTGATCGGTTTCAAAACAATACTCCGAACATCCTTGAGCTCTAGACACTTAACCTTATGGTGGTGAATAGGAGTTAAAATCATGGCTTGCACGTAGTGGTTGATCCAATCATACATCAACTCATATTCACTCTTCTCTGCATCCTCCAAGGAGATTTTGAACTGGGGCTTCTTCCTGGTTTACTGTCATTTTATCTTCATCGCACATATCTTTTTTAGAGCTTTCTTCCATGTGATGGTTGGAATTTTTTGTTCAACAATCTTGCTAATTTTTCCTCACACGTGTCCCCGACCTTGGTCTCAAATGCATTGGCTATTAGAATCTCCATCGACTCGTTGCAAAGAAGTGGTGGAGGATCATTAAATTGGAGTCAAATGATCCCTTTCTTGCCATCCTTTTGAATCTTCAATTTTATTCAACACAGTTTATTGGGAAAAGACAGTCTTCTTTGGAGGAGCTTAGTAGGCGGCATCTTCATGTATTGAGAATGGTTGGATGTTGCCCTTGATACAGTGTTCTTATTGTTCTTTGTAATACTTGGTGTGCTTGTGAATCTACGATCGACCAAGAAAAGCATTGAATGAGGTTTCTGTGTCGATGAGATGAAACTCATTGAATCATCACAACTGGTAATTCCATCTATTCATTGAAACATCTTCTTGTAAGTTTATAGGAGTTTCTAAATTAGGAGAAGGAGAAGCACAGTAAAATTTGATCGGTTTCAAACCAAAACTCCAAAACTCCGAACATCCTTGAGCTCTAGACACTTAACCTTATGGTGGTGAATAGGAGTTAAAATCATGGCTTGCACGTAGTGGTTGATCCAATCATACATCAACTCATATTCACTCTTCTCTGCATCCTCCAAGGAGATTTTGAACTGGGGCTTCTTCCTGGTTTACTGTCATTTTATCTTCATCGCACATATCTTTTTTAGAGCTTTCTTCCATGTGATGGTTGGAATTTTTTGTTCAACGATCTTGCTAATTTTTCCTCACACGTGTCCCCGACCTTGGTCTCAAATGCATTGGCTATTAGAATCTGCATCGACTTGTTGCAAAGAAGTGGTGGAGGAACATTAAATTGGAGTCAAATGATCCCTTTCTTGCCATCCTTTTGAATCTTCAATTTTATTCAACACAGTTTATTGGGAAAAGACAGTCTTCTTTGGAGGAGCTTAGTAGGCGACATCTTCATGGATGCCTTCTTCATGTATTGAGAATGGTTGGATGTTGCCCTTGATGCAGTGTTCTTATCGTTCTTTGTAATACTTGATGTGCTTGTGAATCTACGATCGACCAAGAAAAGCATTGAATGAGGTTTCTGTGTCGATGAGATGAAACTTAGTGGTTTTCACTAGCTCACCAACCTTCATTAATGCTGTTATTGATGCAAAAAATCTTTCTCCTTTCTAATTAAATCCTCTAACATCATTTTGTTGGTGGTAATTTCTTTGGCATCAATGTCCATACATGATAACATTCGTAAACTCATTAAGTTAAGTGACATGCCTGAATCTACCAAAACTCTAGAAAGTATAAATATGTTGAAGTTGACGGAAATGTAGAGCGGTCAATTGTTGTCAGTAGTACCAAGTAGCAAGTTTTCATCAGTGAAGGTTATCCCATGATATTACATTAACAAACAAACTTCATCCGAGGATGTGCTAGCCAACTGAGCTAAGTAAATTTCTGGATCAAGTAAAGCTTTGATCAATGCTTCCTCATCTCTATTTACAGGAACAGAGCATTACAAATACTTAGCTTGGCTGGAAACTTCCTAAGATGAGCTAGTATGTTAAAATCCACTTTATTCGAGCCTCGATTTCCTTCTGAGCATGTGTTTCTTCCATTGATGAAGGCAGCTCTTCTCGAGTAACTATTTGTTTAACTTTTTCCATTGAATCCATTATCGAGGGTAACACTTTCCTACTCCTCATATTTACTTCTATGTTCTCTTCCACCTCTTGAATTAGATCCAGAGGTTCTCCTCCTGACATCAGGTTGATTTTTTTGGTGATGATTTTGAATCAGAAAAGTCCAAGATGATGGTAATCAGTGTTCCTTGGCACTCAAGGACTGGTGATCCATTTTAAAATTACATGTTTTTAGTGCATATTTTATGATTGTTTTATGCATATTTTGTTTTATGCATTAGTGCATATTTTATGATTGTTTTATGCATATTTTTAGTGATATTGCACTTTAAAGGAAGGTATTTTATATGTTTTTTTATTTCAGGTACATGAAATGGACATTTGGAGAAAAAAGGGAAAAATGAGCAAAAATGGTGCAATTTGTATGGCGCCATAGTGCCACAGATGTGTGCAGAAGGTATTGTGGTGCCCAGACTGGTGCTAAAGAGCTAGTAACTTCCCTTCTAGGAGATCTATTCAGTTTGGTTAAATTTTAAAGGGGTGTTTGAAGCAACCTTAGTTATTTTCAAAGATCCATTAATATGGACAAAAAGGACTTTTTAGCAACATTTGAAGGCTTTAGGAGGTCCCACTTTGGTTCTTAAGTGTATGTTTTAGTGTGTTTTGTGTTGTAAGAGTAAGGGTTTGGAGGTTTCTTCAAGGAGACTCCAGACTTTGTGTTGGAGAGAAGACCTAAGGTACTTTGTATTTGTGTTTAATTTTTTGTTTCTAAGACTTAGATTTTAATACAAATTTGGTGTTCTTGTTTTATTCTCTGTGAATTCTGAGTAGTTTCCTTTCTTTCTCCTTGATCTTGGGAATTAATCTTGTGGGATGAGAATGATTTACAGATTTCTTTTTAATTTAAAAAATTGTGATGACATTTTCACCGATTCTTTATTGACTTTTCAAATTGGTCTCTTGTGAGGATAAAATCTGTTGTGAAACATAAAAATTTGGGAGGGCTATGATTTCACCCAACTAGTGAGTGTCACACTTCATTATGGGTAGAGCTGTTGCAATCACTTAAGGGAGAGTGCAAATAGATAAGGAGATAAGTTTTGATGGGCGTAGAATTGATGTTTCTAGGGTGACAGGCTAGATTCTTTTACAAATTTGGTTTAGATTTTGGAGTGTAAGGGTCCCTAGTTGGTACTATTGAGAGGGCATAGTAGGTAATCTGGAAGTGAGAGGCCAGGAACTACTCAGTACTTCTACACAAGCTGGTGAAAAATTCTAAATTAGACAATATTCCTTGCTACCACTGGAAGAGGGTAAAGAATAGGAATGCTCCTATTTGCCACAATACATCATCATGTTTTTAGTCATTCAAATCCTACATAGATTAATATCTCATTACAAGGGGAAATATCTTTACATACTATTCAAACTCGTTAGAATTAACTTAATTAAGTTGTTAGTTATAATTGTTTCTATATGCTTTTGATTTAATCTTAACCATTGCTATCATTTTGTTTTTT
This sequence comes from Phalaenopsis equestris, assembly GCF_001263595.1. Lineage (NCBI taxonomy): Eukaryota > Viridiplantae > Streptophyta > Magnoliopsida > Asparagales > Orchidaceae > Phalaenopsis > Phalaenopsis equestris. The sequence goes on from NW_018252926.1 coordinate 41,533, forward strand.
TTTAAATTTGCACTTTAAATAGAATTTACCTTTGAATTTAGCAAGCAAATTTAAATAGTTCAACTATCCTTATGGGATCAATACTTGGTTTTTAAATAAAGTACTATATTGCTTGAAACGATACGTATCATTGCGTAGTAGCTCTAGTGTAAAATTTTATTATTTATTTTCCATATCATTTCATTTATTCACACTAGCCACTGAATATAATTTAAATCAAGTTTTTGACAATATTTTGGAGATTAAAAATACACGTTATTGCGGGTCGGGTTAAGTTTTTGGCGTCATTGTCAAGGATAGGTAACAAAAACTTTTTAAATTTTAAAAGTAAACTTTTTGATTTACGATTTTTTTAAAATTGTAGATTTTAATTTTATTAAAAATTTAAAACCGATAAAAAATTTAAAATCCGAAAGTTAAAAAAATGTGAAAATTATAAAAATAAAAAAAATTAAAATTAAGAAAATTCTATTTTATAATGTTATGTTATTTTATTTTCTAAAATTTTATCATTTCTAATCATAGTTTAGGATTTGAAGGTTTAGTGTCCTATGATTTTGAATTAGAACATATTATAAGAAAAATTAAAAACTAAGGAAAACTTCATAATTTTCAAGATATGGCGGACGCTTCACAAATAATATTAAAATTCACAATGTTGAAAATGAACATCATAATTTACAAAAACCTTTAAGGGATTATGCAGCGGCTAACTCATTTGAAGTTAAACATGGAATAATACAAATCAGTTTGGGGGAACACCAAATGAGGACCCAAATTTACATCTTACAAGCTTTTTAGAACTATGCTACATTTAAATGTGATGGTGTATCAAATGATTCCTTCAGACTTAGTCTTTTTTTCCTTTTTCATTAAGGGATAAAGCTAACATGTGATTAAATTCATTAGCACCTGGATCTATTATAACTTGGGGAGATTTGCCACAAGATTCCTGGCTAAATATTTTCCATCTTCAAAACTACTAAGCTTAGAAATGATATTACATCTTTTACTTAGTATAAAGGGGAGTCAATTTATGAAGCTTGGGAAAGATTTAAGGAACTTCTTAGAAAGTGTCCACATCATGCTTTACCAGACTGGTTACTTGTTTAAACTTTTTATAATGGGTTAGTTGGATCCGTTAGATCTATCATAGATACTATTGTTGGTGGTTCATTAATATTTAAATCATTTGATGAAGCCTATGCTTTAATTGAAGAAATGGCTACAAATAATTTTCAATAACCTTTTGAAAGAGTAAATCTTGAAAAAGTAGCAAGTATTCATGATAATGATGCTATTTCAATGGTTGCTTCATAAGTTGTTGCATTATCTAGGAAAATAAACCAAATAGGAATGAATTTTTCTTAAACACCTCAATTGATTAAAGAAAATTCATTATCACAAATGCTTGATTCTCAAACTTCATTAGAAACTATAAATCATATTAATAGACCCCATAACCCATATTCTAATTATTATAACCCAGGTTGGAAAACCCATCTAAACTTTAACTGAAATAACAATTCCAATGGTGGAAGTAGAACAAAGAAAAATATGTTGAGATTTTCATACCTATTTTATACTCTTCTTGATGATATTGCACTTTAAAGAAAAGTATTTTTTATGTTTTGTTGTAGGAATGATGAATTAGGTAGGAATGATGAATTAGATGCAAAAAGGAGCAAATTTGGAGCAAAAAG
>NW_018252926.1:43284-43831 GCF_001263595.1 Phalaenopsis equestris
GAAAAGGGCCAAAATGTGTGACGGCGAGCCCAACTGTTGACGGCGAGCCCAACGTCATCGATGATGAGATTTTCCTGAGACTCCAAAATTAATTCACTTAGAAGGCCTGCCAACGGCTCCCTCAAGGCCGCCGATGACGAGATCGGTGGTTATGTCCAACCAGGTTTTGGATGAGGACGAATTTTGGAGGGCTGCTTAGGCAACTCTTGGGAAAGCTCATCCACAACTTTAAAAGAAGATTTTGGCCGAAAATTGAAGAGAGCCCTGAGGTCTTGGAGGTTAGAAAGGTTTCATTAGTGTGTAGAGAGTTTACTAGAGTGTCTAAATTGTGAGGAATTCTTCGAGAGATTGTAAGAGTGGAGGGAAAGTGAGAGATTTCTTCCTCCTTGCGGCTTCAAAGAGGAATTCTGTGTGCTGTAAAGAAAGGAAGAGATTCAGAGAAACTTCGAGGAGTTTTCTTGGGGAGAAATTAGAGATAAGTTTATTTACTTGTTGTAGTTTGTATGACTTTGATTTTATATATGAATTCTAAGTTTTGTTGTGTTTT
>NW_018252926.1:43928-44958 GCF_001263595.1 Phalaenopsis equestris
CAATTGATTTGTTAAAATATGTTGAGTTTTACAACTAAAGTGAAGATTACATCCAAGATTCAGGGAGGTCAAAGCCCTTGGAAATTGGGTGCAAATAAATAAGAAAATAAAATTATTCGGCGTAGAATTGAAGATTTTAGAGTGACAGACTAAAATCCCCAATTCGGTCTATCGTTTAGGTGCTGAAGTGTAGATGTTAGCCCTCAGGCAAGGAGAATGTGTGAGCTCCGATGTGAGAGTCGGTATCCTCCCAGCGTAGCCGCAAATTCAGTAAGCAAGCGTAGGATTAGTCAATGTTCTTTATGTCTGGACCAAAGGGTAAAGAATAGGTATGCTCCTATTTGTCACAATACAAATTAAACTGATTCATTTTATCCATTCACTATAATTTCTTGACAAGGAGAAGGATGCTTTCTTATATATTGAATATCACATTATTAACCTCATTAGAATAATTAGTTATTTAAGAGTTATTAAAAAAATTACATATTTATTTCAATTGTCTATTAGTGACAGATAAGCAAATTCAATTTCATTGTTGCGATTAAAGTATTGCTTTTCTAAAATCTTAGTTCGTAGTTCTAATATTACTCCCTATGGGATCGATATCTAGGACTCCATTAGAGCCCTATATTACTTGAGTGATACGTATACTTGTGTTGATAAGTGTGACTTTACAATTATTGCATATTTATCACATCCATCTTTATCCAATCTATAACTGTTATTAAGTTTTGGTACAGTTGCTGAGGAATTAAATCTTTTAGCAGCAGTATTAATTACTTATATTTTTAAGCATATATAAAGTCGTTGTCAAGTTTTTTGGCGCCTTTGCCGGGGAGTGAGTAACAAGAATCACAATTAGAGTGACAGATAAATTAGGATTATTAGAAAATTTTTACTGGAATTTCAACTTATTTTCATATTTTAGTTAACTGTTATTCTGTGTACTGCTTTCAAATTGTATGTGTAAATTTGGACCTGAAAATCTTACACCCTACGATTCGGAATTAGAACGCACTGTTAGAAA
>NW_018252926.1:45055-45518 GCF_001263595.1 Phalaenopsis equestris
AGATTATGCAAATCCTACAGCAGATGAAATTCACTTATCTATCCAAAATCCTGATGTAGCTGCTAATTCATTTGAGCTTAAACCTGCTATTATCCAAATGGTACAAAACAATCAATTTGGAGGTACACCAAATAAAGATTCTAATTTACACATCATTAGTTTTTTAGAACTGTGTGCTACTTTTAAATATGACAGAGTTTCAAATGATGTTATTAGACTTAGAGTTTTTTGTTTTTCACTGAGGGATAAGGCTAAGATGTGGTTAAATTTGTTAGCATCAAAATCTATTAGAACTTGGGGAGAACTTTCACAGATATGTCTATCCAAATATTTCCCTCCATCCAAAACTGCTAAACTTAGAAATGACATAACATCGTTCTGTCAAATTGATGGAGAGTCAATATACGAAGCTTGGGAGAGATTTAAAGATCTTCTTAGGAAATGCCCTCATCATTCGTTACCA
>NW_018252926.1:47332-48339 GCF_001263595.1 Phalaenopsis equestris
GAGGAAGATAAAGAAATACCTATCATTTTAGGGATACCATTTTTAGCTACTGGAAAAGCTATGATAGATGTTCAAAAAGGAGAATTAACTATGAGAGTTATCGATCAAGAAGTGACTTTTAATATTATGAAATCTATGAAATACCCTACTGTTGAAAGAGATAATGAATGTTTTCGCATAGAAATTAGTGAACGTCTATTGAATAAACATTTTAAAGAATATTTTAAAGAGAAAGAACTATTTGAAGAGAGTGATGAAATTATTTTAGACGAATTAGAAAATGAAGAATTAGATTATGTTCAGGAAAGATTTGAGATGCTGGATATTACAGAAAATGCTGATAAGAATCTAGTTCTGTCAATTATAAAACCACCTGAACTTGAGTTGAAAATATTGCCTAACCACTTGAAGTATGTGTTTTTAGGAAACTCATCTACATTACTTGTTATTATATCTTCAGAATTAAATGATGTGCAAGAGCAAGACTTTTGGATACATTAAAAAGATATAAGAAAGCTTTTGATTGGACCTTAGCTGATATTAACGGAACCAGTCCTTTGATCTGTGTGCAAAAAATTATAATAGATGAACAATATAAACCAAGATTTGATCCACAAAGGAGATTAAACCCAATTATAAAAGAAGTAGTCAAGAAAGAAATTTTGAAATGGTTGGATACTGGAATTATATATCCTATTTCAGACAGTTCTTGGGTAAGTCCAATTCATTGTGTTCCTAAGGAAGGAGGAGTGACTACTGAAACAAAAAAGAAAAATGAACTAATACCTATTAGACAAGTTACTGAGTGGCGTATTTGCATTGATTATAGAAGATTAAACACTGCCAATGGGAAAGATCACTTCCCTTTACCATTTTTAGACCAAATAGTACATAGACTTGCTGGGCATAAATATTTTTTTTTAGATGGATATACCGGTTACCATCAAATTCCTATTGCTCCAAAGGATCAACAAAAGATAACATTTACTAGTCCTTTTAGAACTTTT
>NW_018252927.1:0-931 GCF_001263595.1 Phalaenopsis equestris
TGGATTTTCTTACTTTTGGTTTTTGCTGGAGTTTCTTGGTTCTTTGTTGCTGAACTTCTTTGGGGGTAGCTTTGTCCTGTTCAGTTACTGTTCCATTGCTGCTGAACAACTTTGGAAGCCCTTCTTCTTTAATTTTATTTTCTAGTTGTTGGAGCACCTTGTAGGGTGCTGCTGCTAAGGTTTATGGCCACCCCTATTGATCTGGAGACTAACTTGCAATGGACTAAAGTTACCTATGCTGGGGTTGTTTGAAAATCTTCTTCTTCCTTGGTGGACCCAGATAAATTAGTTTTCCCTCAGGATTTTCATAATACTGCTGCTGGAAGGGGTTCTGCCTCTTGCATCCATCCTGTGGGCTCTAAGGATGGAGAACCAGCTGCTGTTTTTACAAAACAGGACCTTGATGAACTGAACTTGGAAGTCAAGTTCACACTCATTGGAAATTTTAGCCTGGGGCACCCAAAAATGGAGTTTGTGAGGAATTACTTTGAATCACTGAATATAGCAGATTGGAAGCTTAGTTTATTGGATGCAGACATCTCCTTATCCAACTGACAAAGGAAGAAGATTATGCTAGAATATTTGCCAAATAATCATTAATCATTGCAGGAGCTGAAATGAAAATTTTAAAATGGACCCCTGAGTATGACCCTTCTCAGGAGCCCCCTACAGTGCCAATTTGGTTCAAACTACCAAAACTGCCTTTGCATCTCCTTAAACTAAATGCTTTATTCAACATTGGCTGCACATTAGGAACACCTTTGAAGATGGATGCTGCTAGGTACAATAAAGCAAGGCCTGGTATTGCCAGAATTTTGGTGGAGAGGAATGCTACTCTACCTGATGTCAAGAGGATTTGGATTCGAGACTCAATGAAGGGATTTTGGCAGGAAGTCGTCATGGAGCAAAGACCTTATTACTGTCCACATTG
>NW_018252928.1:0-13776 GCF_001263595.1 Phalaenopsis equestris
CATACTCGTTAAACGGCTCCGATCGGGCCAAAATACTTTCGTTTATCATGCCATGCGCAAATCAAAGTTAATTTGACTGGATCGACTACTAATTTGTCTGGATGACTCCAGATGATGAACCAAACTGCGTTATTGCGTCCGAGACGTCGACTTTAGCTAGGGAAAACACCCTTTTTGTCAGGACTCCAAAACCCGAAACCCTAAACTGTAAAAACTAAACCCTAAAACCCTAAACCCTAAACCCTAAACCCTAAACCCCAAACCCTAAACCCCAAACACTAAACCCTAAGCCCTAAACCTTAAACCTTAAACCTTAAACCCTAAACCCTAAACCCTAAACCCAATAATTCATACGTCATATTTTTTAAATCATAAGTCATAAGTCCTAATTCATAAGTCATATGTCATAATTCATAAGTCATAATTCATAAGTCATTATTCATAATTCATAAGTCATATGTCATAATTAATAAGTCATAATTCTTACATAATAATTCATAAGTCATATGTCACAAGTCATAAGTCATAATTCATCTGTCATGATTCATAATTTATACGAAATAATTCAAAATTCGTAATTCAATTGTCATAAGTCATAAGTCATAATTCATAAGTCATTTGTCATAATTCATAAGTCATAATTCATACGTAATAATTCATAAGTCATATGTCACAAGTCTTAAGTCATAATTCATCACTCATAATTCATAATTTTTACGAAATAATTCAAAATTTGTAATTCAATTGTCATAAGTCATAAGTCATAATTTATAAGTCATTTGTCATAATTCATAAGTCATAATTCATACGTAATAATTCATAAGTCATATGTCACAAGTCTTAAGTCATAATTCATCACTCATAATTCATAATTTTTACGAAATAATTCAAAATTTGTAATTCAATTGTCATAAGTCATAAGTCATAATTTATAAGTCATTTGTCATAATTCATAAGTCATAATTCATACGTAATAATTCATAAGTCATATGTCACAAGTCTTAAGTCATAATTCATCACTCATAATTCATAATTTTTACGAAATAATTCAAAATTTGTAATTCAATTGTCATAAGTCATAAGTCATAATTTATAAGTCATTTGTCATAATTCATAAGTCATAATTCATACGTAATAATTCATAAGTCATATGTCACAAGTCTTAAGTCATAATTCATAAGTCATAATTCATAAGTCATAAGTCATAAGTCATAATTCATAAGACATAAGTCATAATTCATAAGTTATAATTCATAAGTCATAATTCATGGGTCATAAGTCATAACTCATAAGTCATAAGACATAATTCATAAGTCATAAGTCAAAATTTATTTGCCATATTTATTAAGTCATAATTCATAAGTCATAATCCATACTTCAAAATTCATAAGTGATAATTCATAAATCAAATTCATACGCCATAATTCGTTGAACATAAGTCATAAGTCATAAGTCATAACTCATAACTCATAATTCAAATGTCATATTTTTTAAATCATAAGTCATAAGTCATAATTCATACGTCATAATTCATAAGTAATATGTCATAATTCATAAGTCATTAGTCATAATTCATAAGTCATATGTCTTAATTCATAAGTCATAATTCATACGTAATAATTCTTAAGTCATATGTCACAAGTCATAATTCATATGTCATAAGTCATATATCATAATTCATAAGTCATAAATTAAAATTCATAAGCCATAATTAATAAGTCAATATTCATAAAACATAAGTCATAATTCATAATGCAAAAGTCATAAGTTATAAGTCATGATTCAAAAGTCATATGTCATAATTCATAAGTCATAATTCGTACGTCATTATTCGTATGTCATAATTCATAAGTCTTAATTCATAAATCATAAGTCGTAAGTCATAATTCATAATTCGTAAGTCATAAGTCATAATTCATACGTCATAATCCGTAAGTCATAAGTCATAAGTCATAATTCATAATTCATAAGTAATAAGTCATAATTCATAAGTCATAAGTCATAAGTCATAATTCATAGTAATTAATAAGTCATAAGTCATCACAATTCATAAGTCATCAACCATAATTCAAAAGTCATAAGTCATAATTTATAAGTCACAAGTCATAGTCATAATTCATAAGTCATAATTCATACGTCAAAATTCATAAATCATAAGTTATAATTCACAATCCTTAATTCATAAGTCATAAATCATAAGTCATAAGTCATAAGTCATAAGTCATAAGTCATAAGTCATAAGTCATAAGTCATAAGTCATAAGTCATAAGTCATAAGTCATAAGTCATAAGTCATAAGTCATAAGTCATAATTCATGACTCATAATTGATGTCATAAGTTATAAGTCGTAAGTCATAAGTCATAATTCATACGTCATAATTCATAAGTCATAAGTCTTAAGTCATAATTCATATGTCATAATTCATACGTCATAATTCATAATTCATAAGTCATAATTCATAAGTCATTTGTCATACGTCATAGGTCATAAGTCATAAGTCAGAAATTATAAATCATAAGTCAGTAGAAATAATTCGTATGTGATAAGTCATAAGTCCTAAGTCATAATTTATCAGTCATAAGTCATTAGTCATAATTCGTATGTTATAATTGTTGACCTCATTTTGGAGGTCTTCTTTTCCCTTCTCTAGATACCCTAAGATCTAGCCTTAAGATCCTCCTATTTTGACTCTCTTAGAGGACTAGACTCGGACCCACACCCCTTAGAAATTCAAGCATTTTTTTTGCTCTTTGCAGTTTCGTATGGACGGTTCCAGATCCTCAATATTCAATTGAATTGATCGAAAGGCCGACATATTGAAGCTCAAATTGAACTCCTTTAGAAATTTGAAAGACGTAGGTGGACACCGTGGCGCGTGCGATGTTTGACTTGCCACTACGAGCTGTATGTTTGACCTTGGTCGTCACTTATGTGAGGACCGGTTAATAACATACTCGTTAAACGGCTCCGATCGGGCCAAAATAAATTTGTTTGTCGCACCACACGCGAATCACATTTAATTTGGCGCGATCGTCGATGACTTTGTCAGGGTGGCTCTGGATGACAAAACGGTTGCGTCCGGGACATCAATTTTAGTTAGAAAGGACACCCTTTTTGTTGGGGTGTCGCGCACAAATGAATTGCACACAATTTGATATTTTCTTTCAAAAATAAAATAATAAAAATCTTTTTTAATAAAGAAAAGCTTTTTTTTTTAAATCATAAATCTAAACTCTCCCTCACATACCCTCCCTTCCTCTCCCCACGCCCTTGTTCTTTGCCCTAGTCAGACTGTGAGGTCTCCTTGCCAGTCTGTCGGTCATCTCTTTCCTTGTCGAACTCTCATCATCGGTAGCTCCGTCGGTAACCCATTTCTAACAAACTTTCTGTAGCCTCGCCGGTAGCCTGTCATAACAAACTTTCCCGCTTAAATGAGTCTGGTAACCTGTTTGTTCTTGATTTTGAATGTTATCTTTTCCCTTTGAGGTGTTTCTTGTCACCTCCCTTTTTTTTTACCGCCGGTGAGCTCTGGCCCTCTCGATGGCTATAAATACCCCAGGAGGGGAAGAAGAGGGACGATTTTTTTTCTTGGAGGTTTTGGAAGCGATATAGTGCTACAATTTTTTTTGGAAGCGTTCTTTCTTGCAATCTCTTCTCCACCCTCTTCCTTCTTGAGATAGCAAGAAATTCAGGTTAGAGATTATTAGTTTGAGATATGGATGGTTTTATTTCAGGATTTTCTTACTCTTCTCGTTCTTGCGTTAACAAGGAATCAAGGTCAGGTTCCATTTACTCTTATAATGTTGTTTAATCTTTGAATTAATTTCCTATGTGTCAATCTCCTCTGAATCATGAATGGATAGATCACATAGAAATGATACTCCAATTTGATCATCTTTTTGATGAAGAAACAAAGCTTCTTTGTGAATATTTATACCATGGTTGCCTTTACTTATCAAAACTGGAAACATTTTTTTTATGGCTTGGATAGTCATTTGGGGCTCGATTTTTTTTTTATTTTTCTTTTTGCCCCCTTTGTTCGAATACTGTTGAAGCTGCATTTGGAATTCATTTTTATTTCTCTTCACTTTTTCTTTTTTAGATACATGTTTGAGATCAATTTTACTAACTTGAATAGCCATTTGGTGGCCTATTCCTTCTAGTTATTTGCTGGATTCGATTTGACTCTTATGTGGAAGTTCAAATATGTTTCCTAAAGCTCCCTTCACTTGAACTTCAATATTGGGAAAATTTTTAAAAAGGTCTGGATAGTCATTTGAAAAGGTCTGGATAGTCATTTGGTGGCTCGTTTTTGGCTTGTTGGTGGCCTATTCCTTTAGGTATTTGTTGGATTTGATTCATTTGTTGGATTTGATTTAACCTTTATATGGAGGTTCAATTACATTTCTTGTAATTCTCTTTATCTGAACTCTGACATTGAGAACATTTTAATGATTTGGAAATACATTTGGAATACGATTCTTGCCCCCTGTTGTGTTTCGGTTTTGATCCCTGCTCCTTACTAGAATTGATTTTGATTCTTTCTTGTTGGGATTCAGTTTCAGTTCTTGCCCCCTTGTTGTGGTTCGGTTTCGATCCTTGATCCTTACTAGAATTGATTCTGATTCTTTCTTGTTGGGATTCAGTTTTGGTTCTTGCTCCCTGTTGTGGTTCGGTTTCTGGTTCCTGCTCTTCGTTAGAATTGGTTCTGGTTTCTACTCTCTATTAAGGCTCATTTTTTTTCCTTTTTTAGCTTCTTGCTGACCCTTATATATAAAAAAAACCTGCTGGAATTCATTTTATGGTTTGTAAATATACATTTGAGACTCAGTTTTTAAGGTTCTTTGTTGTACTTTGTTCGAATACTTGCTGACAGTCATTTTTAAGGTTTGAAAAATGCATTGGAAATTTGGTTTTGGTTCTTTTTGCTGCTCCCTTGTTTGAACATATATAGGAGATCATTTTAACACCTGTTTGGGGCCTGTTTTTATACTTTTAGATACCTCTGTTTGAAGGTATATTAAGATCGATTGTTTGATTTTAAATAAACAAATGGGGCTGATTCTATGAACATTGCTGCTTCATTTAAATGCATGAAATAAAGGAATATTTTTTATTTGAATATTTACTTTGGAATTGTAATTCCCGTACCTTTCGTTGCCTTATTTGAATGCATAAGCTGAAACTTTGGAGGGATGTTTATTTAATCCTTAAAGGTTGCTGGAATTGGCTTTCAACTTATATCAATTATGTGGATTTGAATTCAATAACACAAGAATGCAACATATTTCTTTATGGAAAGTTCATGGGTTTTACAATAGGAACATTTATATGTTAAAGTTTGAACTTAAGGTAGAAGATAGACGTTATAGAAAGGCTTAAACGATTGCTTCTCTCATTTCCTTGACATGAAATATATATACAAAATTTGTTGAATGAGCATATGAAATATTGAGGTGGCCTATTAGTTCAAGACGAGGGGTAACAGGCAATGATGCAAGAGAACCATTGGACATCTTAGTTTATAGCTGAAATATAAAATCAATATTCAATTAGTGTGATGCCCTTTTACCCCTAGATTATTAACAGCTCTAATCTTTTTTTCAAAAGTTTTAAGAATCGGTAATCACAAAAGGATAGATACTACAGACACTACATAGATACTACAATCACAAAAGCACAGATACTACAGACACTACACAGATCCTACACTCACGAAAGAACATATACGATACTACACTGTAGAGACCATATTCTGACTAATACATGCATACGTTGGATATCACCTACATGTACATTTTATACATCACGAAGTACATTTTGCACACTACATATATATACACCACATACCTTTATTTGATGGAGCTAAGTATCATCATATCACCTTTTTATACATGCAGACACTATATCCACACACTACACCCTGCACGACAGATACTACATTTCACATACACATGTACTGTATGTTGATAAGTTTAGATACTACATTTCATGTATAGGTTCACCACAATTTAATGAGTTAAAATACTACACTATTCACATGTTCACTAAATAATAGGGTTTAAGACTGCTTGATTATAGGGGTGATTCGTTGGTGGCCTCTAGTTGATGTTGATGGGTTGACCTCGATATGTCAGTTTCATGTGGGATCGAGATAAAGAGAAAAGGGTGGTCTAGTCTGAGCCTATCCCCAAATTGAAATCTAATATCCCATCTTGAGACTTTCATATGCTCATCATTTAACTTTTCTTTTATAACCTGCAAATGTTTACCTAGCCCATTTATATCATACAATTACAATTTGTTTTGAAGCTTTAACAGAATTTGATCAGGTACGCTCAAATGTTTACCTGGCCCATTTATATCATACAATTACAATCTGTTTTGAAGCTTTAGCAGAATTACAGAATTTGATCGGGTACGCTTTTAGTTATTTAATTTCCATACTTTATTTTCTGCATATTTCCTTTTACTCTGTATTGTACTATACTTCGCTACATGTCTCATGCACTTTCCTATCACACTTACAACATATTCTTTTTTGTCTGTTCTTTGTTGTATTGTATACATTTACCAGTATTCATGCTTTAGCTGCTACCTTTCTAGTATGTTGGTGCAATTCATTAGGATAGGCCGTTGGAGGTATGGTTTTTTCTTTTATTATTTTTTTATTCTCTCTCTCTCCTCATCTCGGAATGAGACAACGACGTGATCGGTTGAATATTCATCTTCGGACAACGGTCGGGACAACTACCAAAGACGGAAGGATGAGCTTATGCAGAGCCTCGATAGATTTAAATAACATACCTATAAAATATTGAGGTTGTTCGTTTGACATGACGTAAATTCTCACATTATCTTTTAGGACTTTCTACGATTTTTATATTGTATGATATAAGTCCTAAACTTCTTAGGATTCTGAGGTCGTCGTCTAGTACGACATAAATCCTCACATTTTCTCGGGTTATTTGCATATTATATACAGATATAAGTCCCGAATATCTAAATAATTTGCTGGACTAAAACATCAAGTAACTTCTTTTTCAAAGATGTAAAGTCAAACCATAGATTAGTTTGAGATGTTATTGAATCTCCTTCAGTATCTTCAACATCTCCTACTTTTCGTTCCTTTAGATTCTGAAAATAGCTGTTCTTATTTGGACCTATCCCATTTGACTTTTCCTATAAACAATCGTGGAAACTTGAACGTTGACTTCTTGAAGGTGAAACCTCTGATCATTATCAAGAGTTTTTTTAGGTAACTTCGGTTGTTTAAGATGTAATTAACTATAGGGGCTTGCTCCTATAGAGAATTTAAGAACCCGGATTAATCTAAACTCTATCTAATCTGTATCTTAGATAGGGGAATTTGTCGGCTATAAATTTTGCAGACCAAAATAGAGGCATAAACTTTTAAGTTTAGATAATTACGACTATCCTAAGCCTACTAATAAGTGATAAACTAAGCCTACTAATAAGTGATATGTTCATCCTCCGAGATGATATATCATTTATGATATTATGTTAAGCCATTTAAACTATTAGATATATGAGATCTACTCGGTCTCATTATTTTCAAAAATAAACAAATACCATTTTCACAAAATTAAAATTACATTGAATATATATATATATATTAAATTCCAAATTTAATTTTAAAATCTTATTTTCAAAAGAAAAATAGCCTAGAAAAATACAAAAGTCATTGGCCATAAGGCATAAGTCATAATTCATATGTCTTAATTAATAAGTCACAAGTCAAAATTCATTAGCCCTAATTAATAAGTCATAATTCATAATTCATGCGTCATAAGTCATAATTCATAATTTAAAAGTCATAAGTCAAAAGTCATAATTCATAAGTCATATGTCATAATTCATAAGTCATAATTCATACGTAATAATTCATAAGTCATGTCACAAGTCATAAGTCATAATTCATAAGTCATAATTCATAAGTCAAATGTCATGAGTCATAAGTCATAATTCATAAGTCATAAGTTATAATTCATAAGTCATACGTCATAATTCCTAAGTCATAATTCATAAGTCATAATTCATGAGTCATAAGTCATAACTCGTAAGTCCCAAGACATAATTCATAAATCATAAGTCAAAATTCATTTGCCATATTTAATAAGTCAAAAGTCATATGTCATAAAGCAAAATTCAGAAGTCATAATCCATTATTCAAAAGACATAAGTCATAATTCATAAGCCATATGTCATAATTCATAAGTCATAATTCATAAGCCATAATTCGTAAGTCATAAGCCATTATTCATAAGTGATAAGTTACAATTCGAACGTCATATTTTTTAAATCATAAGTCATAAGTCATAATTTATAAGTCTAATTCATAGGTCATAAGTCATAATTCATAAGTCATTAGTCATAACTCATAAGTCATATGTCATAATTCATAAGTCATAATTCATACATGATAATTTATAAGTCATATGTCACAAGTCATAAGTCATAATTCATAATTCAAAAGTCATAATTTAAAATTCATAAGCCATAATTAATAAGCCATAAGTCATAAATCATAATTCATAAGTCATAAGTCATAACTCATAATTCAAAAGTAATAAGTCATAAGTCGTAATTCAAAAGTCATATGTCATAATTCATAAGTCATAATTCATACATCATTATTCATAAGTCATATGTCATAAGTCTTAATTCATAAATCATAAGTAATAAGTCATAAATCATAATTCATAAGTCATAAGTCATAATCATACGTCATATTATATAAATCATAAGTCAAAAGTCATAATTTATAATTTGCAAGTCATAAGTCATAAGTCATAATTCATAAGTCATAAGTAAAAATTCATAAGTCATAAGTCATGTCATAATTCGTAAGTTATAATTCATAAGTCATAAGTCACAATCCATAAGTCATAATCCATAAGTCATAATTCATACGTCAAAATTCATAAGTCATAAGTTAGAATTCATAATCGTTAATTCATTAGTCATAAGTAATAAGTCATAATTCATAATTCATAAGTCATAATTGATGTCATAAGTCTTAAGCCATAATTCATATGTCATAATTCATACGTCATAATTCATAATTCATAAGTCATAATTCATAAGTCATTTGTCGTACGTCACAGGTCCTAAGACTTATGTCAGAAATCATAATTCATAAGTCATAAGTTATAATTCGTATGTGATAAGTCATAAGTCATAAGTCATAAGTCATTAGTCATAATTCAAATGTTATAATACAAAATTCATTGCTCATAAGTCATAAGTCATAATTCATACGTCATATTTCATAAGTCAAAAGTCTTAAGTCAAAATTCATAAGCCATAATTAATAAGTCATAAGTCAAAATTCTTATGTCATAAGTCATAATTCATAATTCAGAAGTCATAAGTCATAAGTCATAATTCATAAGTCATAAGTCATAAGTCATAATTCGTAAGTTATAATTCATAAGTCATAAGTCATAATCCATAAGTCATAATTCATACGTCAAAATTCATAAGTCATAAGTTAGAATTCATAATCGTTAATTCATTAGTCATAAGTAATAAGTCATAATTCATAATTCATAAGTCATAATTGATGTCATAAGTCTTAAGCCATAATTCATATGTCATAATTCATACGTCATAATTCATAATTCATAAGTCATAGTTCATAATTCATTTGTCGTACGTCACAGGTCCTAAGACTTATGTCAGAAATCATAATTCATAAGTCATAAGTTATAATTCGTATGTGATAAGTCATAAGTCATAAGTCATAATTCATAAGTCATAAGTCATTAGTCATAATTCAAATGTTATAATACAAAAGTCATTGCTCAAAAGTCATAAGTCATAATTCATACGTCATATTTCATAAGTCAAAAGTCTTAAGTCAAAATTCATAAGCCATAATTAATAAGTCATAAGTCAAAATTCTTATGTCATAAGTCATAATTCATAATTCAGAAGTCATAAGTCATAAGTCATAATTCATAGGTCATATGTCATAATTCATAAGTCATAATTCATACGTCATTATTCATAATTCATAAGTCATATGTCTTAATTCAAAAATCATAAGTCATAAGTGAGTCATAATTTATAATTCATAAGTCATAATTCATAAGTCACATGTCATAATTCATAATTCATACATCATAATTGTCATAAGTCATAAATCATAATTCATAAGTCATAAGTCATATAATAATTCATACGTCATATTATATAAATCATAAGTCAAAAGTCATAATTCGAAAGTCGTAATTCATAAGTCATAAGTCATAATTCATAAGTCATAATTCATAAGACATTAGTCATAATTCATAAGTCATTTTTGATAATTCATAAGCCATAATTCATACGTAATAATTTATAAGTCATATGTCACAAGTCATATGTCATAATTCATAATTCATAAATCATAAATTAAAATTCATAAGCCATAATTAATAAGTCATAAGTGATAAGTCATGTCATAATTCATAAATCATAAGTCATAATTCATAATTCAAAAGACATAAGTCATAAGTCATAATTCAAAAGTCATATGTCATAATTCATAAGTCATAATTCATACATCATTATTCATAAGTCATAATTCATAAGTCTTAATTCATAAATCATAAGTCATAAGTCACAAGTCATAATTCATAAGTCATAAGTCATAATTCATAAATCTTAAGTCATAATTCATAATTCAAAAGTCATAAGTCATAAGTCATAATCAAAAGTCATATGTCATAATTCATAAGTCATAATTCATACGTCATTATTCATAATTCATAAGTCATATGTCTTAATTCAAAAATCATAAGTCATAAGTCATAAGTCATAATTCATAAGTCATAAGTCATAATTCATAATTCATAAGTCATAATTCATACATCATAATTGTCATAAGTCATAAATCATAATTCATAAGTCATAAGTCATAATTCATAAGTGATAAGTAATAATTCAGACGTAATATTTTTTTAAATCATAAGTCATAAGTCATAATTCATAAGTCATAATTCAAAAGTCATTAGTCATAATTCTTAAGTCATATGTCATAATTCATAAGTCATAATTCATATGTAATAATTTATAAGTCATATGTCACAAGTCATAAGTCATAATTCATAATTCATAAATCATAAATTAAAATTCATAAGCCATAATTAATAAGTCATAAGTGATAAGTCATGTCATAATTCATAAATCATAAGTCATAATTCATAATTCAAAAGACATAAGTCATAAGTCATAATTCAAAAGTCATATGTCATAATTCATAAGTCATAATTCATACATCATTATTCATAAGTCATAATTCATAAGTCTTAATTCATAAATCATAAGTCATAAGTCACAAGCAAGTCATAATTCATAAGTCATGTCATAAGTCATAATTCATAATTCATAAGTCATAATTCATATGTCATAATTCGTAAGAAATAAGTCATAATTCATAATTCATAAGTCATAAGTCATAAGTCACAATTCAAAAGTCAATCATAATTCATAAGTCATAAGTCATAAATCATTACTCCTAATTCATACGTCAAAATTCATAAGTCATAAGTGTCATAATTCATAAGTCATAAATCATTACTCCTAATTCATAGGTCAAAATTCATAAGTCATAAGTTAGAATTCATAATCCTTAATTCATAAATCATAAGTCATAAGTCATAAGTCATAAGTCATAATTCATAATTCATAAGTCATAATTGATGTCATAAGTTATAAGTCTTAAGTCATAAGTCATAATTCATACGTCATAATTCATAAGTCATAATTCATAAGTCATAAGTTATAAGTCATAATTCGTAGTCATAATTCATACGTCATAATTCAAAATTCATAATCATAACTCATAAGTCATTAGTCATACGTCATAGGTTATAAGTCATAATTCCAAAGTCATAAGTCAGAATTCATAAGTCATAAGTCATAAGTCATAATTCATAAGTCATAAGTCTTAATTCGTAAGTCATAAGTCATAATTCATAAGTCATAAGTCATAATTCATAATTCATAATTCATAAGTCATAAGTTATTCACAAGTCATAATTCATAATTTGTAAGTCATAAGTTGTAAGTCATAATTCTTAAGTCATGCAAGCCATAATTCATAATTTGTAAGTCATAAGTCATAAGTTGTAAGTCATAATTCTTAAGTCATAAGTCATATGTCATAATTCATATGTCATAATTCATAAGTCTTTGGTCAGAAGTCATAAGTCAAAATTCATATGTCTTAATTCATAAGCCGTAAGTCAAAATTCATAAGTCGTAATTAATAATTCAAAAGTCATAATTCATACATAATATGTTATAAGTCATATTTCATAATTCATTTTTCATAATTCAAAAGTCATATTTAGTGAGTCATAATTCATAAGTCAAAATTCATAATTCATAAGTCATAATTCATAATTCAAAAGTCATAAGTCATAATTCATAACTCATATGTCATAATTCATAAGTCATAATTCATACGATATTATTCATAAGTCATAAATCGTAAGTCATAAGTACTAATCATGAGTCATAAGTCTTAATTCATAAATCATGTCATAAGTCATAAGTCATAATTCATAAGTCATAAGTCAGAATTCATAAGTCATAATTCGTACGCCATATATCTTAAGTCATAAGTCATACGTCATAATTCATATGTCATAAGTCATAATTCATAAGTCATATGTCATAATTCATAAGTCATAATTCATAAGTCATAATTCATACGTCATTATTCATAAGTCATAAGTCATAAATCATAAGTCTTAACTCATAAGTCATAAGTCATAATTCATAATTCATAAGTCATAATTTATACGTCATAAATCATAGGTCATAAGTCATAAGCCACAAGTAATAATTCATAAGTCATAAGTCATAATTCATAAGTCATAATTCATAAGTCATAATTCTTAAGTCATAACTCATAATTCATAACTCATAATTTATACGTCATAATTTATAAGTCATAAGTTATAAGTCATAAGTCATAATTTATAAGTCATAAGTCATAAGTCATAATTCGTAAGTCATAAGCCATAATTTATAAGTCATATAAGTCTTATGTCATAATTCATAATTCACAAATCATAAGACATAATTCATAATTCAAAAGTCATAATTCATAAGTCATATGTCATAATTCATAAGTCATAATTCATATGTCATTATTCATAAGTCATAAGTAATAAATCATAAGTCTTAATTCATAAATCATAAGTCATAATTCATAATTCGTAAGTCATAGTTCATACGTCGTAAATCATAAGTCATAAGTCATAAGACATAATTCAAAAGTCATAAGTCATAATTGATAACTCATATGTCATAATTCATAAGTCATAATTCATATGTCATTATTCATAAGTCATAAGTAATAAATCATAAGTCTTAATTCATAAATCATAAGTCATAATTCATAATTCGTAAGTCATAGTTCATACGTCGTAAATCATAAGTCATAAGTCATAAGCCACAAGTCATAATTCATAAGTCATAAGACATAATTCATAAGTCATAAGACATAAGTCATAATTGATAAGTCATAATTCTTAAGTCCTAAGTCATAATTCATAACTCATAATTTATACGTCATAATTTATAAGTCATAAGTTATAAGTTATAAGTCATAAATTATAAGTCATAAGTCATAAGTCATAATTCGTAAGTCATAAGTCATAATTCATAAGTCATAAGTCATAAGTCATAATTCGTAAGTCATAAGTCATAATTCATAAGTCATAAGTCATAAGTCATAAGTCATAATTCATAAGTCA
>NW_018252928.1:14670-16490 GCF_001263595.1 Phalaenopsis equestris
TAATTCATAATTCATAAGTCATAAGTCATAATTCATAATTCGTAAGTCATAATTCATACGTCGTAAATCATAAGTCATAAGTCATAAGCCACAAGTCATAATTCATAAGTCATAAGTCATAATTCATAAGTCATAAGACATAAGTCATAATTGATAAGTCATAATTCTTAAGTCCTAAGTCATAATTCATAACTCATAATTTATACGTCATAATTTATAAGTCATAAGTTATAAGTCATAAGTCATAATTTATAAGTCATAAGTCATAAGTCATAATTCGTAAGTCATAAGTCATAATTCATAAGTCATAAGTCATAATTCATAAGTCAAAATTCATGAGCCATAAGTCATAAATCAAAATTCTTAAGCTAAAATTCATAAGTCATAAGTCATAATTCATAAGTCAAAAGTCAAAATTCAAAAGCCATAATTACCATAATTAATAAGTCAAGTCATAAGTCATAAATTCATAAGGCATAATTTATAAGTCATAAGTCATAATTCATAAGTCATAAGTCATAATTCATACGTCGTAAATCATAAGTCATAAGTCATAAGCCACAAGTCATAATTCATAAGTCATAAGTCATAATTCATAATTCATAAGTCAGAAGTCATAAGTAATAAGTCATAAGTCTGAGGTCTAGAAAACTTCTTTAGTAGCCTAGGTCTAGCCATAGGACTTTAAATCAAAAGTCATGACTCATACGTCATAGATAATAAGTCA
The DNA here is from genome assembly GCF_001263595.1 of Phalaenopsis equestris. Taxonomy (NCBI): domain Eukaryota; kingdom Viridiplantae; phylum Streptophyta; class Magnoliopsida; order Asparagales; family Orchidaceae; genus Phalaenopsis; species Phalaenopsis equestris. The sequence goes on from NW_018252928.1 coordinate 15,398, forward strand.
TAAGTCATAAATCATAATTCTTAAGTCATAAGTCATCATTGATAAGTCATAAGTCATAAGTCATATTTCATAAGTCATAATTCATACGTCATATTTCAAAAGTCATAAGTCATAATTCATAAGGTAAGTCATAAGTCATAAGTCTTAATTCATAAGTCATAATTAATAAGTCATAAGTCATAACTCATAAGTAATTATTCATAATTCAGAAGTCATAATTCCTAAGTCGTAATTCATAATTCATAAGTCATAATTTATAAGTCCAAGTCATAAGTCAAAGTCATAATTCATAAATCATAAGTCATGATTCATACGTCATAGATAATAAGTCATAAGTCATAAATCATAATTCTTAAGTCATAAGTCATAAGTCATCATTGATAAGTCATAAGTAATAAGTCATATTTCATAAGTAATAATTCATACGTTATAATTTGTAAGTCATAAGTCGTAAGTCTAATTCATAAGTGATAAGTCCTAATTCATACGTCATAATTCATAAGTCATAAGTCATAAGTCATAATTCTTAATTCATAAGTAATAATTCATACGTCTTATTTCATAAGTCATAAGTCATAAGTCATAATTCATAAGTCACATGTCATAATTCATAAGTCATGGTCATAATTCATAAGTCATATGTCATCATTCATAAGTCATGATTGATAAGTCATAAGTCAAAATTCATAAGTCATATGTCATAAGTCATAATTCATATGTCATAATTCATAAGCATAAGTCATAAGTCATAAGTCATAAGTCATAAGTCATAAGTTGTAAGTCATAATTCATAAGTCATAAGTCATGATTCATACGTCATAGATAATAAGTCATAAGTCATAAATAATAATTCATATGTCACGTCATAAGTCATATTTCATAAGTTATAAGTCATAAGTCAAAAGTCACAAGTCATAATTCATAAGTCATAAACCATAAATCATAAGTCATAAGTCATAATTCATAAGTCTTAAGTCATAAGTCATAATTCAATAGTCATGAGTCATAATTCATAAGCCATAAGACATAATTCATAAGTCATAACTCATGAGTCGTAAGTCACAAGTCATAATTCATAATTCATAATTCATAA
>NW_018252928.1:16668-18564 GCF_001263595.1 Phalaenopsis equestris
TCATAAGTCATAAGTCATAAGTCATAAGTCATAAGTCTTAATTCATAAACCATAAGTCATAAGTCATAACTCATAACTCATAAGTCGTAAGTCATAACTCATAAGTCATAAGTCATAAGTCATAATTCATACGATCATAATTCATAAGTCGTAAGTCATAACTCATAAGTCATAATTCATAAGTCATAAGTCATAATTAATACGTCATAATTCATAAAACATAAGTTATAGGCCATAAGTCATAACTCATATGTAATAATTCATACGTTATATTTAATAAGTCATAATTCATAATTCATAAGTCATAAGTTATAAGTCATAAGCCATAAGTCATCAGTCATAATTCATAAGTCAAAAGTCATGATTCGTAAGTCATAATTAATAAGTCATAACTCATAAATCATAATTCTTAAGTCATAAGTCATAATTCGTAAGTCATAAGTCATAAGTCATAGTTCATAAGTCATATTTTTACAAGTCATAAGCCTTAAATCATAAGTTATAATTCATAAGTCATAATTCATAAGTCTTAAGTCATAAATCATAAGTTATAAGTCATAATTCATAATTCAAAAGTCATTAGTCATAAATCATAATTCATAAGTCAAACTTTCCCAAATTGATCACTGGCTTGGGGTCACAAAGAACTTTTTCCATTAATTTAAGAACTCAAAACAAAAACCAGATATTTTATTATTGAAAAGAACCCTTATAAAGACTCCAAACTTTGAACTCTGGGGGTAGAATTCAAGATTACTTCTTGTGTGTCTGCAACCTTCTAATACAAGTCTATTTATAGAGAAAATACATCGAGCACCGACAGTGGTTGAGGATAATAATGCATTAGGTACATCAAGTGAACCCCACTACACCAAAAGCAAGTTCACGGGTGGAATACAGCTAAGGTTCACGTGCAAAAGGATAGATTCCCTAGTACGTTATAAAGTAAAGTAAGCACTCACACATAAAATACATGGTGGTGAGGCTGTATGGTCCCACCATTATAATCACACTGAATTATTTAGGCATAGTGGTGAGTTAGGTATGGGCCCACCATTTTCTCCAACAATTATTACACCACATTATTCATGCTATGCTGAGGTACTTGTACAAATACGTTTATGACTCCATTAACTTGTTTTATCATATGATGACAGTATGGAAGCGTGTCCCCCCATGCATTATCTTTTGTTGTCATAGCTCTGCAGTACCTCACCTTAACCTTATTCTCCAGTATAGCTTGGAGAATACGGAATTCATTCATGACTTTCATAACTTGGTCCTCCTCCTTTCATTTGGCAACACCTCTGTCCCTGTCATGTGCCATCAGATGAATGGGATGGTTCATTGTTTCCCACAGAACCTCCCAATGCAATTAATTGCCTCTTTCGGATTAAGGCTTGATACATCTGGTCCAAGAGCCTTGAACCATTCTCGCCCATGTGGAAAGCTACTTTCTTTGGGGTTGTCACTGATCTCAGAGAATTTCTCACTCCTTTGCTTGAGATTCTTTCCTCTGCTGTTGGTAGGGTCTATTCAGTTAAACCTAAAAAGATAGAGTTAACTGATTCTTCTGTCTCCAAACCTGCGCATAAAACATAAGTTAGTCTTAAAATATTATCGGCGAGAACATTGTTCTTCCCTTTGATACGCCCAAAATTCACTGTAATCCCCAAGCCATTGATTAAATCTGTGAAAGCAAGCCATCTAACACGAGATGGTTTATTTTGGGTCATCTTGTGATAAAATGATATTATAGCCTGGTAATCATTTTGAAGTGTGATTTCTTCCTTGTCCATATAATGAATTTTGAGAGAGTTTAGGGTTTCCATGCATGCATGGATCTCTGCATCAATAGTAGATTGCATCGTAGGAAACATTCCGCTTGCATATGCA
>NW_018252929.1:0-17063 GCF_001263595.1 Phalaenopsis equestris
CATCACAAAATATTAACATTTAAAATCATAGAAAACAAATTTACTTCTTCAGAAAACCATATTTCAAAGTAGGGAGAAGGATAAAGAAGACTACTCAGAATTTATGAGAATGATACAACAAAACACAAATTTCATATATAAAAATAAGTTTACAAAACAAAAAAAATTAAAGACACAACTTATCCCACAATCCTTCCCAAGAAAATCCCTAGAAGTTATCTCTAAGACTTTCTCTCTTTACATGCACTCTCAATTCTCTCTTAGAAGTGTAATGAAGACGAAATCTCTCACCTTCCCTCTCCTCTCACAACCCTAGAAGAAAATCTCCAAGCCCTTGACTTTCTCTCTCTATCTCTTCCTCTTGCCTTTCACGCCACCCTCCTTTCATGTCACACCCCAACTCCTTGAAGTCTTCTCTTTTATTTTGGGCTGCCTCCTTTCAAAAAGAATTCAAATTTCCCTCCAAAATTCACTCCAAAAGTTAACTCTTTTGAATTCAAAAGAGGTGTCATTTGATCCAAGAGACATATCCCTTCATAAAAGAACCTTCCAAAGTGTCTAGATGCATTGAATTACTCCAAAAGGTGTTTAAAACAAGTGTCCCTTTGAAAATTTGTGCAAAATTTGCCTCAAACTGCCTTAATCTGTAAAAAGTCATTTATAGTGCATCTGGGGCCAGATCAGGCGCATCATGCACTAAGGCTTTATCAAACAGCTCATCATGCGACAGATTCCTAAAGTTCACTATTTTGGCTCCAAATTTTATCCTTTTTGCTACTTTTGCTCCAAATGCCTAAAAATGTTATACCTACAACAAAAATACCAAAATACCCTTCTTTAAAGTGCAATATCACCAAAAATAGGCATAAAATACATACTTAAAACAACATATTATTTTGGTGTATCAAAATCCCTCAAACTTAAATGTTACTTGTCCTCAAGTAACACTTTTATTACATAAAAGCAATATGACTTAGGATAGAGATTAACTTATAACTTCTATACTTTAGTTTAATAAATAGAATAAAAAAATTTAAGAAAAACCCTTTAATAACTTCTATTCAAATTCTAAGTCTAGGAATATTAAATAATCAAATTTAAGATTTCTGAATCTCTATTCATTTGAAGAATTGCAATATGTCACATTAAGGTCATTTATAACATTCATATGAAAAAGAACTTAATAAAACCTTTACTAGGAATGCTCATAATACTCCAATATATGTTTATAAAATGTAATAAAGCTCCTTCCTTAAATTGATTCAAGTGAAGCCAATTTTTAATTAGGCATCTCCTCAAGCTTCTCCTCACTTTATTTTTCTTTGCTTTTTCATTTTTTTTCTTTTTTTCTTTTTCTCACCTTTTTTTCTTTAAGGAACTTTTCAATCCTTTCTTTTTTTTTCTTTTTTTCTTTTCCAAGTGAGGATTACTATATCTGGATAGCCTTTAATAGTTTTAAACTTCACTATCCTCTTCTTAAAGTTAAAACTTCTTACCTTTCTTTACTTAATAAATTCATATCAGTTTATGATTTTTCATAAAGCTTCATTCTTTTCATCTCTAAAATTCTTAACAATTCAAAAATACAATTTTCTCTACTTTAAATAAAAAAAACATAGTCTTATCCTATCATACCAAATATCTCTAAATTTAAAATTGACCTTCATTATTAAAAAACTTTTTACCTAAATTTACTATAATATTCATAAACTTAAGTATAGTCATTTAAAGTTTAATCTCAATATCCCAGGTCATGTTAAATTAATTTTAATAATATAGTTAATTGAGGACAAATAAAATTTAGTTTACTTCTTTTTAAAATAAATTATGCTTCCCCCTCAAACTTATGTTTTTAAGTAAAAAATCTTTTTTTTTTAAATATTTTAGAACAAAATTTAGTAAGTGAAAAAAAATAGTAAATGCATGCAAATAAAAACTAACCTGTAGAGGATTTCTGATTATGAAACTGGGCTCTGGTATACTGCAGGTACTAACTTTAAAAACATACATACATGTTTTCAAGCATTAAATGAGACATAATATATTCTAAAGAATTTATTGAGAATTAAAAATAGAAAAACAAAAATTGAAAATACTAAAAATGTAGAAAAAGTAAAAATCTACTATTACAATTTTAGTCCACAACACAACATAAAAGTCTTTACTTCAACAATGCCCAAATAAAAGTACATCAACAATAAAAAATAATAATAAAACATCAAAACAAACTAAACTAGACTCCTAAGAATATCACTCATCATCATCTTCTTCTTCTTCCTCATCTTCTTCATGAATAGGAGCATAAGGAGTGAAACTGGGGAAAAGAGGAAATTCCACATTGGGCTCACCACTAAGATGTCTTACCATGACATTCTCAAATTTAATATCATGTTGAACTCTCCTCTGTTGATATTCATCATTATAAGCATTTTTTGCTCCAATTTCTCCAATATGACTCTGAATATTAACTATGTTCACTTGCTGAATAATAAGCTGCTCCATAATAGTTTCAAGTAAAGCAGAACGAGAAGTAGATGCTCCTACAACTGATGTAGAGGGTCTATCCCTTCTACCACCTTTAAATTCAACAAATGATTCTACTCTCTGAATTATATGCCTCCCGATAGGATTTTGCGGCTGCAATCTTTCTTCGTTTCTATGGGACTCTACTCTTAATGGCTCAAGTAAAGTGAAAATCAAGGCAGAATATCCCAAACCACTAGCTGTAGAACTACAAGCTATACTTCGAGCATGATGAACTATGTGTACACCAACATTTATTGCTTTCATGTTTTGAATGCAATAGTTCAACACCGCTCAATCTTTTGTCGCATCAGCAAAATGATTCGTTGGTAATAACTTAGCAAAAATAAAGTGATGCCATACCTTTGACTGACTAGTTAATCGGGAAGCAGAGAAGTTAATTGTTTTGTTATTCGTAATCTTCCATTCTCCTTTTCCATAAGTCAAAAAGGCAATCACTTCATTCAGTGATGAATCAGTCATCATGAATGCAGCATACTCTTCATGATATACATTTCTTAGTCCATAAAAAAACATTGATCAGATCAACAGTAAATTCTACTTGCTTACCTTTAACTAAGATGTGATCACATCAATGAACCTCAGGCTAGCATAGAACTCCTGAGTCATGGGGACAATTGCTACTACAATGAAGTAGCAGAATCTTTCCCAGTTTCTGGTGAGGACCAACCTTTCAATCTCACCACCCGAGTTTGCAAATGCCCATTCTTGGATTAATGTTTTGGTTTTCATTATAGTATTATAACTATGTTGGGACTTGAAGTTAACAAATCTTCATGCATCAAAATCCTAGGATGACTTTCCTCTTTTCACTCAGGGAGCCATTTGAAAATTTATGAAAAATCAAATAAATTCTAAATAAATTTCTAAATAAAAAATCTAACTCCTCAAGCAAGATTATTTGGTAAGAAACTATTCACCATGACTTTTCTTCAACTTTTTTCATCAAAAATCCCAAATTTTGGATCTTCCACATTGTAGGAAAAATCCATGGTGAAAATAAAAAATTTCTAAGTTAAAGTGAAGCTCTTACCAAGAGAAGATGAAATCTATGATTTTTGGCCTCCAAAATCTTTTCTATCGCCCTCAATGTAAAGTTCAAGGTCAAGGTTTAGAGGTAGGAGACGACCCAAGTAGTGAAAATGGAGCTTGCCCGTGTGATTTCATGGTTTTCTAAGAAATCAGGCGTGTTCGGTTTTTTAGCGCATCATGCGCCAATGCTTTGTAAAATGACATATCATGCACCATTCTAGCGCATCATGCACCATTCTTGCGCATCATGCACCATTCTGACGCATCATGCACTAGAGCACAAATTCACCAGATTTTGATTTTTGTGTAAATCTGCTCCATACTGCTTTATGTCAACCTCTAATTAACTCAAATGATCATTTCTAAACATAGATTAAAATTACTCTAACAATAAACTTTCACAAACAACACAAAACTTACTTATATATATAAAATCGAAGCTATTACAAACTAACATTTATCAAGCCAACAAACATCTATTTCAGTGTTTTAAAGCAAGAAAAACATCCTATCACTGAAATATAATCATCTAAATACAAAGCATAAACATAGATAAAGTTCAACAATAAAAGTAAATGCAATCCAACACAATAAAGTAACTAAAAAAATAATACTAAACAAAATGTTTCGTGCATAAACTAAATTCAAACATCTTCTTCACTCTTTTTCTCTTGGATATTTCCCATAGATTGGTAGTGCACATACAGGTTGTAGAAGGGGCGGTAAAGGAAATCCAAGCATGTTTCTTGAACATACGCACCAAACCATCTTCAATACGACTAGTATGTTCAAAATGTTCTTTCGGTCTCCAATCTAGATGATCTAACATTTTAGAAATATTCCCTATTGCATGCATTAGATTATGTACCTCTTTTTATATCTTATTGATCTTCTTCAAAAGTGCATTTGAATTGAAGTAAGATTGAATTGGTGATGAATTCTAGGATTCCTGATCCATCAATACATTCATATCATTTTCATCTCCCATTCCAGTACAACTACAATAGACTTATGGATCCATTGACTTCCAAGGAAGAAGCATTTTTTCCCAACTTTTGTAAGGAACTTGTGATTGACTACACGGTAGGAAAATAGTGGATGGTTGTCCAAGCCCAGTTGCAGTCTGAGACACCAACATAATATGTTATTTTAAGTAGCTATTTTATGCTTATTTTTTGGTGATATTGCACTTTAAAGAAGGGCATTTTTGTATTTTTTGCTGCAGGTATTTTATTTTTAGGCATTTGGAGCAAAAATGACAAAATTGATGAAATTTGGAGCAAAAAGAGCCAATTTTATATTCTGGCGCATCATGTGCTAGATTGGCGCATGATGTGCCAAATTCCAGAGAGTTGGTGCATGCGATAAATCGGTGCATGATGCGCCAATGAAGAATTTTTCAAATTAAGGCGGTTTGAGATGAATTTTGCGTGACTTTTCAAAGGGACACTTGTTATACACACCCCTTGGAGTGATTTGATGCATCTAGACACTTTGGAAGGTTCTTTTATGAAGGGATATGACTCTTGGATCAAATGAGACATCTTTTTGAATTCAAAAGAGTTGACCTTTGGAGGAAATTTTGGAGGTAATTTTGAATTCTTTTCCAAAGGAGGCATCCCAAAATAAAAGAAGAAGACTTGAAGAGGCTAAGTGGGGGACGAAAAAAGAAAAGTTTGGTGGGTGGCGTGAGAGTTAGAGAGAGAGAAGAGGAGAATTTCTTCTAGGTTTGTAAGAGGAGAGGGAATGTGAGAGATTTCTTCTTCATTGCATTTGTAACAGATAATTGGGAGTGTTTTTAAAGAGAGAAAGGCTTGGAGAGAACTTCTAGGGATTTGATTGGGAAGGATTGTGAAATAAGTTGTGTTTTTATTTTTTTTATTTTGTAAACTCATTTTTATATATGAAATTTATATTTTATCATATTCGTCTCATGAATTATGAGTAGTCTTCTTTATCTTTCTCCCTACTTTGAAGATATGACTTTGTGAAGAATAAATATTGTTTTCTACTATTTTAAATGATAATAATTTGTGATGATTTGAACTCCAATCTGCATTTAATTTTCAATATGGCCAATTGAAATGTTAAAACTTGTTGAGAGACATATGTTATTAAATTAGATATGATTTCTACAACATAAGAAGAATTACATTTGACTCCATTATTTTGATGGGAGAGTATGTAATCCATGGGATTGGGTGCAAATAAATAGAAAAATATACTTTTGTTGGATGCAGAGTTGGCGATTTTAAGGTGATAGATTAAAACCCCTAATTTGGTTTAGTTGATTGAAAACTAATGCGAGAATGTTAGCCCTCAGGAGAGAGAGTAGTGGAAGCTCTAGAGTGATAGTCGGTATCCTCCCAGCCTAACCACAAAATTAGGGACCAAACTTTGAATTAGTCAATGTTCTTTATAGCACTCGGAAGAGGGTAAGGAATAGGATTTCTCCTATTTGGCACAAAACGGTTTTTATATATTTTTTTCAAATGATTTCAATTTCTTCACAAACCATATACTCATTGTAAAGGGAAAGGATGCTTTCTTAAATTTGAACTTTCCACCACGACAAAAACTTTGTTTAATTTTTGCAATTTTATTTTTGAAAGTTTAGTTTAATTTCTGTAATCTTACATCTGCATTTTAATTAACATTCACCCAAGTAGTCAATTTTTAAATTTTGCACTTTACTTTTATTTTTTTTAATATAAAATAAATTTCATAATTTATTTTAGGATTTTCCAACTTCTATGTGGGATCGATATCTAGGACTTTATTATAGCTTTGCACGATACATATACTTGTGTTGATATTTAGGAGAGATTTGGCAGTATAAAAAAGAGTTTTAAAGGATAAGTTATATTTATAAAAAGTGTTTTGTTAGGATTATATTGCATATTTATTATAAATTTTTCTGCATCAAGTTTTTGGCTTCGTTACGTCGTTAAGTGGTGTCAATTTTATAGTATTTGCATATATAAATCTTACCATGTCAAGTTTTTGGCGACGTTTCCGGGGAAGTAACAAAAAATATTAGTAGTTTACTTTATTTTATTTCAAAAAAAAAAGAAAAGAAAGAGTTTGTTTGTGGTTTAATTTGAACATTTTCTTATTTTATTGTGTTTTCTTATTTTTAATTACTTCCTCTATTCAGTTTATGCGTAATGTAAGATCTAAAAACTTAATACCTTACGACTCTGAGTTAGAAAGAAGAGCAAAAACAGTTTGAAAACAACAAAAAGAGAATGATCAATTTAGCAAAATGGCCTGCAATTTAAATAATGTTGGAAATAAAAATGAACCTCATCAGAGACCTTTAAGAGATTATGCAAATCCTACAATAGATAAAATTCATTTGAGTATACAAAACCCTGCTGTAGCTGATAATTTGTAACTGCCAATTCATTTGAACTTAAACCTATTATTATCCAAATTGTACAAAACAATCAGTTTGGAGGAGCACCTACTTAAGATCCTAATTTACACCTTGCTATTTTTTTAAGAATTGTGTGCTACATTTAAATATGATGGAGTGTCAAATGATGTCAGACTTATACTTTTTCCTTTTTCTTAAGGAATAAAGATAAAATAGGTTAAACACATTAGGACCTAGATCTATTAGAACTTGGAGTGACATAGCACATAAATTCTTAGCAAAATAGTTCCCACCTGCAAAAACTACTAAGCTTAGAAATGATATAACATCTTTTTATCAGTTTAAAGGGAAATCAATTTATGAACCCTGGGAAAGATTTAAAGATCTCCTTAGAAAGTGTCCACACCATGCGTTGCCAGATTGGTTAATAATTCAAAAATTTTATAATGGGTTAGTTGGATCTCTTAGATTGATAATTAATGCTGTTGTTGGTGGATCATTAATGTTAAAACCATTCGATGAAATTAGTTGAAATGATGGCTACTAATAATTTCCAATGGCCCTCTGAAAAGGTAAATCCAAAATGAGTAGCTAGTGTACATGATTTTGATGCAATATCTATTTTAGTTGCCCAAATAGTTGTTATATCAAAGAAGATAGATCAATACGGAATGAATTATTCTCAGACAACACCTGCGCTTGAGGAGAACTCATTAGGACAAAATGATAGAATCTCAATCTTCTTTATGAGAATTTAAATGCAATAAACAATCATTCTAATAATCCTTATGCTAATTATTTTAATCCTGGTTGGAAGTATCATCCAAATTTTAGTTGGAGTAACAATAATTCTAATGATGCAAATCCGCAATGAGGAAACAATACTATGAACCCATTAGGAAACTCCAACAATCAAGGGAACCAAGCTTATAAACCTTATTAACCCCCAGGTTTTAATAATTTATAGAGTAAGGAGAAAAAGTTATCAATGAAAGAATTGATATTGCAGATGGCTAGTCAATTACAAAGCCAAGGAGCCGCTATCAGAAACATGAAATATCAATTAGGATGTATTGCTACCGCACTTAGCAATAGACCTCCAAGAACATGCCTAGTAATGTTGAAGTAAATCCTAAACATCAGAACAAAGAGCAAATTAAAGATATTCAACTGAGAAGTGAAAAAGAATTAGAAAATAGAGTTCAACAAGAAGTTGAAGTTAAAAAAGATGAGGTGGAAAATGAAAATCCTGGTGAAGATTTTTAGTTTGAAGCAGAAAATCCTATTGAACCAATGAAAATCATTGTAGAAAGACCACCACCTCCATTTCCTCAAAGATTGAAGTAGAGGTATAGAGATAATCAATTTTTGAAGTTTTTGGAAATTTTGAGGAAATTGACGATAAACATTCCAATTTGATGAAGCTTTGGAACAAATGTCAAGCTATGTAAAGTTCATGAAGGATATACTTAATAAGAAAATGAAGTTTGTAGATAATGAGACTGTTGAACTCAGTGAAAAGTGCAACACTATAATTCAAACAAAACTTCATGAAAAAATTAAAGATCCTGAAAGTTTTACGATTCCTTTTGTTATTTGCGAACAATTTTATGGAAGAGCTTTATGTGATTTAGGAGCCAATATTAATCTTATGTCATTATCAATTTTCAAAAGGTTGAGCCTAGGAGATATTTCACCTACAACTGTAATTCTGCAATTATCTCATAATTGATTTTTTGATTACGTATCCTAAAAGAGTTATAGAAGATGTCTTGGTAAAAGTTGATAAGTTTATCTTTCCTGTGGAATTTATTATATTAGATATGGAGGAAGATAAAGAAATTTCTATCATTTTAGGAAGACCATTCCTAGCCACTGAAAGAGCGTTGATAGATGTGCAGAAAGGAGAACTAACTATGAGAGTTAGTGATCAAAAGGCTACATTTAATATTGCAAAATCGATGAGGTACCCTGCAAAAGAGCACAAGATTGAATGCTTCAGAATGGATATTAATGGATATCTAAGCCATGAATACTTCAAGAAAACTTTTGAAAGGGAATTTAAAGATGAGGAAAAAATTCAAGATGAATATATGGAAGTAAGTAGAGAGGATATGGATTATGTTCAGGAAATATTTGAAATGTTGGATCCTACAGAGAGTAACAAGAATTTGATTTCATCTATTTAGATACCCCCAGAACTAGAACTGAAAATGCTTCCTACACATTTAAAGTATGCATATTTAGGAGATTTATCTACATTACCTATTAAAGTATCCTCAGAATTAATTGATATGCGAGAATAACAGTTGTTGGAAATTTTGAAAAGATATAAGTCACCATTTGGATGGACTTTAGCAGATATTAAAGGAATCAGTCCTTAAATTTGTATGCATAGAATCCTATTAGAAGATCAACATGAACCAAGAGCTAAACCTCAAAGGAGATTAAATTCTATGATGAAAGAAGTAGTAAAGAAAGAAATTTTGAAATGGTTAGATGCTGGAATAATATATCTTATTTCAGACAGTGCTTGGGTTAGTCCAATTCACTGTGTTCCAAAGAAAAGAGGTGTGACTGTAATAAAAAATAAGCATAATGAACTAATATCAACAAGACAAGTCACTGGTTGATGAATCTGCATAGATTATAAAAAATTAAATTCATGCCACCAGAAAGGATCATTTTCATTTACCCTTTTTGGACCAGATGTTGGATAGATTAGCTCGGCATAAATATTTTTATTTTTTAGATAGATATAACGGTTATCATCAAATTCTTATTGCTCTAGAGGATCCAAAGAAAAAAAAAAAACATTTACTAGTCCTTATGAAACTTTTGCATTTCGGTGAATGCCTTTTGGATTATGTAATGCACCTGCAAATGTATGATGTCAATTTTCAATGATTTGATTAAAAAAGGGATTGAAGTCTTTATGTATAATTTTTCTGTATTTGGAACTGTATTTGGAACTTCATTCAAAATATCTTTCAATTCATGTTTAGATCATTTAACAAGGTATCTAGAACGCTGTGAAGAAACAAACTTGGTTCTTAATTGGGGAAAATATCAATATATGGTTGCAGGAGGAATTGTGCTTGGGCATAAAATTTCTAAAAATGTCACGGAAGTAGATCTTGCAAAAGTTCAATTTATTGAAAAATTACGTATCAAACCTACCTCCATCTACCACAGTAAGAGGAGTTAGGAATTTTTTAGGACATGCTAGATTTTACAGGAGATATATTAAGGATTTTTCAAAAATTACTAAACCTTTATGCCAACTTCTAGAGAAAGATACAAAATTTGACTTTAATCAAGATTGCCTTAAAGCCTTTGAATTAGATTATTTTTTTTCAAGACTTGTCACTTGCTAGTTGAATTAGAACATAAAGCTTATTATAAAATGATTCAATTTCAATTTCAAAGAAGCTGGTGAGAAAAGATTATTGCAATTGAATGAGCTTGAGGAAATCATAAATGAATCTTACAATAATGCGAGGATTTATAAGGAAAAGATAAAAAAATGGCATTATCATAAGAGAATAAAAAGAGAATTTGAACTTGGACAGGAAGTTTTGTTATACAATACAAGATAGAAATTGTTTTTTGGAAAATATTTTCTGGAAAATTGAAGTCTAGGTAGAAAGGGTCATTCAGAGTTATTTTATCGCTATAGGGTAGTTAATATTGAGGACCCCAAGACTGGAAGAATATTTAAAGTGAATGGGCACAGATTGAAATCATATTTTGATGGTTAGATGGTCAAAGACTAGTTTTTGAAGATACTATAGTGTTGGGTCACTTAGGAATAAGACTGGGAATGTCAGGCTAACGACATTAAACCAAGCGCTTTGTGGGAGGCAACCCATTTGTCACATTATTTAGCTTGTTTGTGAGTTTGTTTTGTTTGAGATAATTCATGTATATTTATGTTTTTGTCTTTATGTAGTCCGTATATTAAATAAAATATTTAGAAACATCTTTATTTGCCTTATTTTATGAAAAAATTGAAAATTTATTGGATCAAAATCGAAATGGAAAAAATTCTGGAACAGGCGCATGATGCACTACTTATCAGAAAGCTGGCGCATGATGCGCCAGATCGGAGCATGATGCGCCGCAGAACTGAAAATATTTAAAACATGTCAAATGATGGTTTTTTAAGGTTTTTGACAATTTTTTCTCCATATAACTCCTAAAAATTGACTCCAAACCATATTTGGGGGTGGGGGGAACGAGAGAAGAATCACCATTTTTCAATTTTTCAATTCCTATGGCTTGCCACTCTAGAAACTCCACTAGATTTGGAATCTTCAATTGGAGAAAGTTCATCAGTTTTGATGCACAAAAATTACATGATCGAGTTCAAGTGAAGAAGAGGCTTATCAAAGAAACGGGATTTATGAATCGAGGATTCACACGCTGAATACTCGAGTAGAGAAGATTATTGTGCAGAGCCGTTGGGAAGTGCTTTGCTACACTACTGCCACGATTGTTGTTCCTATAGTAACAGAATTTTATGCAAATCATCATGGGATCAACCAAGGAATGATTTAAGTGCAAGGCAAGTTTGTGCAATTCACACCTTCAAGAATAAATGAGATGTTTATGATTGGAAATGTGTCTATCTGTCATTATGCAAACTTTACCCCTACTAGAGAGAATATGGATGAACTCTACCACTACCTTACAAATGAAGATGATAATTGGGAGACAATAGATGATGCAAATGTAAGTTTTCCTTCATCATTTTTAAATCCAGTTTCAAAAGCCTATCATTTCTTTATTACATCAAAATTACTGCCTATCATGAAAATTGGCAAGGTCACTAAGGAGAGTGTCATTCTGAATTACTGTATTCAAACTGGAAAACCTATTGATGTTGGAGCTATTGTTGTGAAATCAGTTTTGGGTTTCATTGTGAATGGATCTGCGACTAGACTAGGACATCCATTCACTATTTTCCTACTATGCAGTCAATTGCAAGTACCACATGAAAGTTAGGAAAAAGATATACTTCCTTGGAAGCCGATGGATCCAAAAGTCTACTACAACTATATTAGAATAAGAGATGAAACGATATGAATGTACTGATGGATCAAGGATCTCAGAATTCATCACCTGCTCAGCCCTACTGCAACTCGAGTGCACTTTCAAAGAGGATCAATAAGATAGAAAAAGATGTGCAGAATCTCGTACACATGATTTGGAATATTACTGAAATGTTGGATTATCTAGATTGGAGATTGAATGAACATTTTGAACATACAAGACATGTTGAAGATGGATTGGAACGTATGCTCAAGATACATGCTTGGATTGAGGAGGAAAATTCAACTAATGAATTTCCATTTCGACCCTTCTACAATCTGTATGTGCACTACCAATCGATGGGAGATATCTAAGAGGATGATAGTGAAGACAATGTTTGAACTTAATTTATGCACGGAATGTTTTATGTAGTACTGTTTGTTTTAGTTTGTTATGTTGGATTACATTTCCATTCTAATGAATGTTATCTATGTTTATGTTTTGAATTTTGATGTTTAGATTTCATTGTTAGGATGTTGGTTTGCATTAGAACTCTAAATTTGTTGTTTGTTTGCTTGAAAAATATTAGTTTGTAATAGCTCAAATTTTATATATAAATGTGAGTGTTGGGTTATTTGTTGAATTTTGGTATTAGTGTGATAATGTTTATATATGCTTAGAAATGTTTTTTTGATATTTGATTCAAATAGAGGTTGATGTAAAGCGGTGCGGAACAGATTTCCACAAAAATCTAAATCTAGAAAATTTGAGCTCTAGTGCATGATGCGCCAAAGGTTTGAACATGCTATATTGCCCAGAAAATTGTGAAATCGTACGAACAAACTCCATTTTTGTTGCTTGAGTCATCTTCTATATTAAGAGCTTGGTGTAGAAAATCACATTGTGGGCGATAGAGAAGGATTTGGAGGCTAAAAACTATAGATTCGTCTTTACAATTAAATGAGCTTTAAGAGATAAGGAAGGAATCTAATGAGAGTGCCAAGATTTATAAAGAAAAAATGATGATGTGGCATGATTGAAAGATTCTTACTAAAAATTTTCAACAAGGGAAAACTATATAATGCAAGGTTGAGATTATTTCCAGGCAAACTTAAGTCTTGGTGGATGAGCCCATATGTTGTGATAAAAGTTTATCCTTATGGAGCTGTGGATATTAAAGATCCTAAGTCTAAGAAAATATTTAAAGTTAACGGACATAGAATGAAACCTTATTTTATAAAGGATTGGCATAAACTTAATGATGGAATGATGCTGTGTCAACCAGAATAAGTATTGGTTACGTCGGACTAACGACCTAAAACCAAGTGCTTTGTGGGAGGCAACTCATAGTTATCAGAGTGTTTTTGTTTTGATTGTTGTTTTGTGTGTGATGAAGAAAATTAGGGTAGTATTTTTGAAACTATTATGTGTTAGTAAAGGTTTTAAGACTTTATTTAGTGACCAAGACATGCTAGAATGAGAATTTGGGTGTTAAGTTGACTAATGCAAAAATGTGCACTGACGCTTAAGTGCCAGATCCGACGCTTAAGCACGGCAGTTTAAACAAATGTATAAAATTAATATTCTAGAAGGTTTAACCATTAATTTATAAAAACGTGCCAAGGCAATTTCTAAACGTGTCTAGGAGTTATTGGAACAATTTAGGCCTATAAATAGAAGGGTTTTGTGAAGGAATTTCACCCCAGATCATTTCTAGCCCTAAAAGTCTAAGAGAAAGTGAGATTTAGAGAAAATGTATTCATGGGAGAAGGATTTGAAGAAGAAGGAAGAAACCATGAGGAAAATGTTCATTAGTCAAAGTGCACAAGAAATGCATAACAGTTTCTTAGATGTTAGTATTGAAGGGATATCAGAGAAGACCAACAAAATTGAGACTAGTGTGGCTTTAATTGAGACAAAGGTAAATGAAGTTAAGTACATCTAGAGCATATTGGATGGAAATTGAAGATGCAATTTAGCCACATAAGTTATATAGAGGAAGAGGATAAGGCGATGTTTATAAAGCAGAAGTGGATTGAAGAAGATACTATCAGAGCTCGTCACCACCGTCCGTTTTATCAAGTCTATATTCCCGGAGAGACTAATGAAAGACAGGAATTTGTTCCTTCGAATGAAGAATAGAATTAAGTTTAGTGTTAGAATTTGTGTGTTAGGATGGTAATTGAAGATGCAATTTAGCCACATAAGTTATATAGAGGAAGTGGATAAGACGATGTTCATAAAGCAAAAGTGGATTGAAGAAGATAGTATCAAAGCTCGTCACTACCGTCCGTTTTATCAACTTTATATTCCTGGAGAGACTAATGAAAGACAGGAATTTGTTCCTTTGAATGAAGAATGAAATTAAGTTTAGTGCTAGAATTTATGTGTTAGAAGTTATTTTTTTCAAGTGGTTTAGTGTTTATGTCTTGTTTTTACTGTTTATGACTTCTTATATGTGTTTAATTGTGAAGTGATTGCTGTGTATTTTTATTTAGGAAAATTTTCTCATCCAAGACTATTTGGAGTGAAAATTTAGCGTTTAAAGGTATTTGTACTTGTTTTTGAATTAATATAAGTTTGTTTGTTTGAAAATATGTGTTATTTTTAGCCTCAATTGAAATAGTTATTATGGAGAATTTTGAGAGAGATGGGAGTTATAAGAAGTTGAAAATAGTCATCTAAGTGCTATGAAACCATTTAAGGGTGGTTTACTTAGGAAAATAGGGCTTTTTACTTTAATTTGAAAATTTTGAAAATCGTGCACTAGCGCCTAAGCACCATATCTCGCGCTTAAGCGCGAGCCAACCTGAGAGGCAGGGGCCCCAGCGGCACCTTAGCGCCGGTTCACGAAAACGTGTTCGCGAACGGTTAAAACTGAAATTTTTGCCCAAAAATCACCATTTTTACGCCTCCCGTCACCTTCAATCTCTCAAAATCGCTATTTTGGAAGGCTAAGGCACATCTAAAGTGAAAGTGTTTTGGTGGAATTAAGTGAAATTTGTTAGATCTAAGTTCCTTGAGGTAAGAGCTTTACTTCTATGCAAAAATTTTGGATTTTCACCATGTATTTTGACCACATTGTGGAGGTACCCAAAATTTACTATTCATGGTGGAAAACTTGAGAAAACCTATAGAAATTACATAGAAAGTGTAGTTTAAGCTTATAGGAGTTAAGTTTAGTAGATTATACTTGATCTTTGAAATTATTGTGGAATTTTATGAAATTTTTAGAATGGCCACAAGAATGAAGAGGAGCAAGGGGAAGCCTTTTGATTCGAGTAATTTTTTTAGTTCAAAGGCTCAGGATTGGTACAGTGAGGCGTTGTAATCATGGAAATTGATTCAGGAGCGGTGTTTTAGGAATCCAGGTGGAAAATAGAGAACTAGAGGATTTGATCGTTCACCGACAGTGAGAACGATTCTACTGTTTCTCTACTATGGCGGGTTTTTTTGTTTTTTTGGGGTTTTTTTCAAAACACCCTGATAGAGTCATGGTTCGAGGAAAGTTGGTACCTTTCTCACCAGAGGTAATCAACTTGTTTTATCATTTGTCATCTGATACATTATGTTTTTATGCAAATTATAGTCCGATTGAAACGGAGTTAGATGAGATTATTTTTTACTTGACTATTGGGAGAGGACTTTGGAAGATCACTAATGAGAGGAGAGTCAACTTCCCAACTTCAAAGTTATGTGCACCTTCAAAGGCCTGACATTATTTTATTTCTGCTAGTCTGCTACCAACAAACTACCTCAGTAAAGTGACTCAAGATAGAGCTACCTTGAACTATTGCATTCAACAGTTCAAGCCCACTAACATTGGAGCTCTAATTTATGAGACTATCATCAGTTATGTCATGTCACTGTCATTACTACTGTAGGTCTAGGATTTGCTTCCTTGATCTTTTCTTTGTGTGAGCAGGCTGGAGTTAAATATGATAGTTGGGAGGAAGTATTATTACCTATAAAGCTTATCACTAAGGTGAATGTGAAGACTTATTCTGAGCATTCAATTTTTGGCTGGAGAGGAAGATTTTCTACAAGTTATGAAATAGAGATATTTGTTGCTTCTACCTTTGCTGCTTCTTCATCTTGACCATCTACCTCACGAGCTTCTACATCTAGAGGTGAGTCTACAGAGATCCAAGATCAATTATTGCAGAGGTTGATGGATAATATTAATTTTACCGTTGATAGGGTACAAAACTTAGAGCATTTTACAGAGCATGCTGATAGGTATAATAGGAGAAAAAGTTATTATGAAGAGAAATTTAACTCATCTTTGGAGAGCCTCATTAGGGGTAACCAAGGAGTGAAATTTCATCCATATCCTAGATACCCTGATTATGAGCCTGCAAAAGTTTGGGATAACAGTGATTCAGTGGATGAGAAGTAAAGCTGAGAGATTTATTTTTATGATTGTAATATGATATGAACTTTGTGGTCCAGGCTTGCTACATTTGCATCTGTGTGTTGGTTTGAACTATGTGATGTGGTTTGCTTTTATGTTTAAGTGAGGATTGTGATGTGATGTGTTTTCATGTTTTGGACTTGAGACATGTATGTATGTTTTTAGATATTGTGATGTGGATGTGTGAGACTTTTATTTTTAATTGTATTGTAATGTTTGTGTTAGTTAGTAGTTTGTTTTAAAATTTTAGGGTAGTAACTGTTATGAGTTTTATGATTTAGTTAGTTTAGAACTTAGCTTAATTCTATGTCTTTTGTAAAGTTGAATATCTTGCTAACTTAGGCCTTAAATTTGAATCTCAGGGAACTGTTGCCTTGTATTTTTCTTTTATCATGTTAGCGTCTTTTGTTTTTTATGTTGAGATTGTAAATTCAAGTTAGTGTATTAGTTTGCTTTTATGTTTGTACCCACTGTTTAGAAGTCTATTGAATCTCTACATGTTAAATTGAAATGAAAATATTAGAAAAGTTTATCAAAATTAATTTTACTCCTCTTTTCAGTTTTATACTTGTATCATTAGGGGACAAAAATTCCTGTAAGCATGTTATTATTATTTTCATTCCTTCTTATATATATTTGATGCTAAACTGTTTAATCTCA
>NW_018252929.1:17262-18843 GCF_001263595.1 Phalaenopsis equestris
ATTTTAAGTAATGAAGAAAAACTTTAAGTTAAAAGTTTTTAGTGTAGAAAATGATTAATATAAGTAACTATCTTTAGTAAGAAACATTGTATTTTTGAAAATTTTAGAAATTTATACTTTAATTTTTAATACTTAAATTTTTTTTATTAAAAATAATTTTCAAAGCTATTATTATATTTATAAGTAAAAGTTTTGTATCAAGACTTTGCTTTAGGAAAGGAAAAGTAGAATTCAAAATTATTAAAAGCATATCCAGATATAGTAATCCTTACCAAAAAAAGAAAAGAAAAGAAAAGGAGAAAAAGAAAAAAAGAAGATAAAAAGAAAAGAAAGAGAAAAGAAAAAGAAAAAAATATAAGGGAGGTGAAGCTTGAGGATTAGTGCCTAATAAAAAATTGATTCTACATTGATCTTTTTAAAGTATAAAAAAGAAAATCTTAAAATTATAGATATAATATAGTAAGTAAAATTATTCTTAATAAAAATTTTTAAGTGGAGATAATAAAAGAACTAAATTCTAAATTTGGAAGACTTGCAATATTTATGAATTAGATAGGAACTCATATTTTTCATCTTTCTTAACATTAGAAATTTCTAAACTTTAAGTTGGTCTCATTTACTGAATATTTTTTCCTAAATTAAACTACTACATTTCTAAATCTAAATTTTAATAACTCCTAAAGAAACTCATATACATATCATACATAATTAGTTATTAAAGATTGAAGTGTCACTTGAGGACAAGTAACATTTTAAATTTGGGGTATTTTGATACACCTAAAATATATAGTATTTTTAGACACATTCTATACCTATTTTTTAGATATTGCGCTTTAATGGAAGGTATTTTTGTATTTTTTTTTTAGGTACAGGTAAAAAGGTGAAAATACTTAAAGGAGTGAAAAATAATCAAATTTGGAGCAAATAGGTGAAAAATGTGCAAAAGTGTTTTGGCACCTAAGCGCCAGATCCAACCCTTAAGCGCTGGGTAAATAGAGAAAGCCGCGCTTAAGCACCATAGGCCCGCACTTAAGCTCCAGTGGCAGTTATTGGATGAGTAAATTTGGTTTTTACAAATTTTGAAGAGGTTTTTAAGGCACTTATTGACTTAATAAGTGGTTACAACCACCATGGAAGAAACTTATTGCAAAAGGATGTACCTCTTGGGGAAATACATCAAATCAAGACACATTTTGAAGAGATATCAAGGCACTTTTTGGAGAATTATAAAAGAAAGAAGATTGGGACTTTGAAAGAGGTCCTGAAAGTACTGGAAAATTTTTGAAAGTTCAAAAATTGGGGAGTTGGTTGGAGAGATCTTCAGGCACCACATATTTATCCTTTTTTTATTTTAGTTTTATATTGAGAGTGTTGTAAGAAAGAAGAGATTCAAAGAAACTTTAAGAGTTTGGTGGAGGACTTGAGATAAGATTTTATCTTTTATTTTAGACTACTTTTTGTTTTAATTGAGACTTGTTGTTGGTTTGACAATGATTTGTACTTTTAAACTAAAGTGTGGTTTTGTTTTCTCCATGGATTATGAGTAGTTTTCTTTATCTTTCTTCTTAAAATGATAAGTAA
>NW_018252929.1:18991-21357 GCF_001263595.1 Phalaenopsis equestris
GTATTGTCTTAGTCAACAATTAGAAAGAATCACATGAGATTGTATGAATGAGAATGTAGTTCATATGATTAAGTGCAAATAAAATAAGAAAATCCTTATTGAAGGGTGTAGAGTTAGAGGAATTTAAAGTGATAGGTTAAAGCCCCCAACTTGGTTTATTATTTTAGGTTATGATACAAGATATTAGCCCATAGGTTGAGGGAATCGAGGGAACTCTAGAGTGAGAGCTAGTATCCTCCCTGCCTAGCCGGTCTTCAGAACCATTCAAACTTTAAATTAACCCATGTTCTTTATAGCATCTTTAGTAAGGGTAAATAATATTATTGCTCCTATTTGACACAACACAGTTTGCATACTGATTCATGATAAAAAGAAAGATATTTTCATATTTAGTGTTTTTCTTCTACAAAAACTCAAGTTATCTTTTTAATTTTGTACTGTTTTTTATCAAAATAATAAAATTACCAAAGATATTTAAACTTTCTTTATTGTGAAAATGTCTTTAGTTTAAATAATTATCTTTTTTAAAATAGAAAGTTTTCCAAAAAGTACGTATTGCATATATTCCTTGTGGGTTTGATATTCAGGTCTTAATCAAAAAGTTTTATATTACTTGATAACGATACGCATACTTGTGTGGTATCCCAATATAAATTAAAAGTTAAATTCATATTTTTCTTCAGGATCAAGTTTTTTATTTTGTTGCAAAATAGAAAATATAAGTAAAAAATATAATCATAATTATTGTTTTATTGTTGCATATAAACAGTTATCGGGGATCAATACTCAAATGAATTTCATCTGCAGTAGGAATAGCATAATCACTTAAAGGTCTCTAATGATATTCATTTTTGATTCAAGAATTACTCAAATAACAATCCATTTTGCTAATATTATCTATCTCTTTTGTTATTTTAAAATTTTTCTGATAGTTCTTTCTAATTTAGAATCGTAAAGTACTGAATTTCAGATCTTACACTGCGCATAAACAAATAAAACAAGTAATTAAAAATAAGCAATCACACTTAAATTAGAAAATGTTCAAGCGAAACTACGAACACTCTCTTTTTTTATTTTAGTTTTTAAAGTAAAAATAAAATAACTTACTGCTACTACTTTCCGTTACTTCCCCGGCAACGACGCCAAAAATTTGATGCGGGTGGATTTAGTATGTTAATTTTGCACTTATTTTTCAATATTACAAAATACACACGATAGATATAATAATAAATGCGCAATGTAATTCCAACAAAAGTAATTTTAATAAAAATATTGTATCTTTAAAACTCTTTTAAACTGCCGAATCCCCTTTAAAAATAACACAAGTCTACACATCGCTCAAGTAATAAAGGGCTCTAATGGAGTTCTAGATATCAATCCCACAAGGAAGTTGGAAATGCCTATAGATAGCTCTTAAGATTATAATTATAATTTAAACTAAAAAAAGTAAAGTGTGAAGTTTGAATATTAACAACTAAAGTGAATGCTATTTAAAATACAGTTGAAAAATAAAGTTAACTAGACCAGAAATTAAACTTTCAAAAGTAAAATTACGAAAACTATATGAAATTTTTATTGACAGAAAGTTTAAACTTAAGAAAGCATCCTTCCCCTTACAATGAACATATGGATTGTGAAGAAATTAAAATCATTTTGAAAAAAATATATAAAAATTATTTTGTGCCAAATAGAAGCAATTATATTCTTTACCCTCTTTCGAGTGCTACAAAGAACGTTGACTAATCCATAGTTTGGTCCCTAATTCTGTGGTTAGGTTGGGAGGATACTAGCTGCCACTCCAGAACTCCCACTACTCCCTCCCCCGAGGGCTAACAATCTCATATTAGTTTCTAATCAACTGGATCAAATTCCAGATTTTAATCTGAAACTTTAAAATATCCAACATTTAAACCATGAAAAACAAAATTACTTCATAAAAAAACTATATTTCAAAGTATGAAGAAGAATGACAGCGACTTTATATATGCTTAAAAATACAAGAATTTGATACTGTTGCTAGAATATTTAAGTCCCCAACAATGGTGCCAAAAACTTGACAACGACGGCGCTAAAAACTTGACAATGGTTATAGATTTGATAAAAATGTGTATAAAATATTCAATAATTGCAAAGTCACACTTATCAATGTAAGTATACATATCGCTCAAGTAATACAGGGCTCCAATGGAGTCTTGGATATCAATCCTACATAGAGTAATACTAGAGGCTACGAACTATGATTTAGAAAATCAATACTTAATCACAACAATACAGTTTAAATTGTTTATTTGTCATTAATAGACAATTGAAATAAATATATAATTTTAATAAACTCTTAATTAACTAATTTTACTAATAAAGTTTCT
>NW_018252929.1:21698-22874 GCF_001263595.1 Phalaenopsis equestris
TTTGCACCCAACTTTCAAGGACTTTGACCTCCCTAAATCTTGGATGTAGGCTTCACTTTAGTTGTAAAACTTAATATATTTTAACAAATCAATTGGCCAGATAGAAAGTAAATTAAGATCAAAGGGAAAAGATCATCACAACTTCTTTAACATTCTCATGGCTCAATCAATTTAAATCACCATTTCACCAAATCTCAAGAAAAGGAGAAAGACAGAGAAAACTACTCAGAACTCATGGAGAAGATACAACAAAACTTAGAACTTATATATAAAAGTAAAGTCATACAAACTTCAATAAGTAAATACCACTTATCTCTAACAAACTCCTCAAAGTTCCTCTGAATCTCTTCCTTTCTTTACAACACACAAAAGTCTCCTTCAAAGCGGCAAGAGGAAAAAATCTCTCACTTTCCTTCCACTCTTACAATCTCTCAAAGAATTCCTCACAATACTAACCCTAAATTATACTCTCTACACTCTAATGGACTTCACAAAAAATAAAGAATCGGCGGATACACACACAGGGCACCCTCTTTTCGGCCCCCAAAATGATTCTTTTAATGTTGTAGAAGAGTTTTCAAGAGTTGCCTGAGCATCCCTTCAAAAATTTTCCACATTCAATGCATCTATTGAGATAACAGACACGCTCGCCGTCGGCAACCTCAATGGCGCCTTCGGTAGCCTTCTAGAATACTTGATTCTGGACTCTCGGGAAAAACCCGTCGTCGGCGCCGTTGGGCTCACCGTCGGCGCCCTAGTTCAAATCTTCATATTTTGGTCCTTTTTGCTCTAAATTCGCTCCTTTTTGCATCTTTATCCTCCAGTGACCATAATTCGACATACCTGCAACAAAACATCAAAAATACCTTTCTTTAAAGTGCAATATCATCAAAATTAGTATAAAATTGGTATGAAAATCTCAACATATTTTCCTTTGGTCAAAATCCCCAAAACTTAACTATTACTTGTTGACCAAAGGAAAAAATGTTGAGATTTTCATACCTATTTTACACTATTTTTTATGATATTGCACCTTAAAGAAAGGTAACTTTTATGTTTTGTTGCAGGAATGATGAATTAGGGTCATTGGAGCAAAAAATGTTGTTACAAGACTATCTAGTCATTAAGTTTAAGAGTTCTAGTTTTCTATTCATTTTAAGAATGATTATATGTTGT
>NW_018252930.1:0-5378 GCF_001263595.1 Phalaenopsis equestris
CAGAGGAGAGCCGAAGTCCATTGGTATTCTCCTTTTGATCTAGTCAACTTGTTACCGCTTAGTGGGCGATGTAAGGCCCCATGACATTCCTCATAACCAACCTTTCTTCCTCTCATGAGCGACGTAAAATTCATATGACAGCCCTCATTGATGGAGCGCGGGTGTTGAGGTACGCACCTCGATCAGTTCATAGGAGGGATCGAAGTCCCTTGACTCTCCTTCCTAACTGATCAACGCAGACTAGTCCTCAGATGTGAAATTTATGGTATTCTTTCTCGATCTAGTCAACCTGTTACCGCTTAGTGAGCGATATAAGTCCCCATGACATTCCTCATTAAAGTGACGGGCGGCTTCATAGCCAACCTGCCTTCTATACATGAGTGACATGTAGCCCGACAGTCCTCATTGATGAAGCACAGACATTTGAGGGTCTAACCCCTCAGTGTTGTGTGGTCATGCCCCTGCGGCCCCTGAACCACCAATTTGAGCCACGTCTCTATGACCTCTGAACTCACTCCTAGGTCATGCCTCTACGGCATCTGAACCTATTTTTCTTTGTGGTTACGCCTTTACGGCCCCTGAACCACAATGTTGAGTCATGCCTCTATGGCCCCTGAACTCATTTGTAGGTTAGCCTCTACGGCCTATGAACCTGCTACCGGGCGTGGTTATTCCTCTACGGCCCCTGAACCACAATGTTGAGTCATGCCTCTATTGCCCCTGAACTCAGTTGTAGGTTACGTCTCTACGACCCCTGAACCTACCGGGTGTGGTCATGCCTCTATGGCCTCTGAACCACTTTTCTGGGTCATGCCTCTACGGCCTCTGAACCCTGTTGTCGAGCGGATGTAAGTCCCAAGTGCATTCCTCCCCATCCTTCTAGAAGTGGAATTGGCTCTTGTGGCTTTTCCTTCCTAGGGTACTTGGCTCTTTTTGATCGCTTAGGCTCAGTAGCTTCATTACTAACCCAGGCTTGATCAAAAATTGAGCAGCTTCCAACAAGTGCACTCTGCCTTGACTGCGCAACACACTTGTTGGAGGTCCTTTATTGGCATCAATTTTTGATGTCACGAGTGTAGGGTGTCCACCCACATGACTCAGGATAGTTTACAGTCTGTCCGCGGCGTCCGATAGTTCAGACACCTACCCGAGACCTTTTCGATGCGTGTTAAGGGGAACGTAGTCGGGGTCATTCTGCTAGGCAATGGCTTTCGCTTAGGTGAAGGCCGGTCGACATTTGACACGTCAGACGATTACGATCAAGTCAAAAAAATATTATGTGGGTGTTATTTTGACTCGAATTGGCCTGATCGCTTGATGAAGTGGTCTATATGACCCCGGATGACAAAACGGACTGCGCCAACGCGTCCGGAATGTTGATTTTAGCCAGGAAGGACACCCACCTCGCTGCGGGGACATGCACGAGTAAAAAAAATGCCAACGATAATTATATAATAATAATTATTATAATATAACGTAATATATTATATATTATTATATACATATATATAAGCAAAAAAAAAAGAGATCTCTCTCCCTCTCTCCCTTGAAAATCGCACGCGAACAGCCCTAGCCGCAGCTAACCCTCACAAATCCTCCTGCTTCGCGTTCGGACCCCTTCGCCGACCCCCCCTCGCCGGCGAACGAAGTCGCCGGCGTTCTTTAGAGGCCTGATTTCCTTCTCCGCAACAGATTTTTTCTGTCAGTCGTAAGCCAGAGCATCTCCTTCTCGGCCAGCCGAACGGCGAGATCTCATCCATCCCACCAGTCTGAGCTCTCCCTCGCCGGCCTCTTCTCTCTTTCCAAGCTTCTTCTCGCCGAATTTCGCGAAGAGGTGGTAGAGGCAGTTCCTCCTCCGTCGGTGTGATCTACGACAGTGAAATCCCTGTCGTTGCCTCCTTTGTGCGCAGGACTGAGGGCTGAGCACCTCCCCTCTCCCTCGCATTTTTTTTTCTTTTCATGCCGCCATCGAGGATCGAGTTAGCTTCCCCACCTTGTCGTCCCTCACTCCCCAGTGGTCGAAATATCTCACCGGAGTGGTTTTCCGTCGAGTAGTAGCGACGGCACCGCTGCTTGAAGAGGCGTGAATGTCTTCTATTTTACGAGAAAAGCCTCCTCCTTGGGTTCATCGGTGTCGAGCGTCGCTAAGGTATACAAGTTATATGTTTCAGCCTCCTTTTCATATGATTTGATGCTTATTTTTATATACTTCGCATACCTCTTGCCCTCATAATTTCTCGCTTTTTTTTGTTGTCTTATGCACGCCCTACGAGACACACTAGAGCATGGATTGGACGTCGGCGAGCTTGGAGCGAGGAAAGACGAGCTTGGAGCGAGCAAAGAAAACACATCTACAACCGTCACGGTGGTGAGATTCCCTACCCTCGATCCAGCCTTAGGAATAGTGGAATCTAGGCGTGTGGGTTCGATCGCCCACACGGGATGCATGCGCCGGCGGGGGTCGGCCCAACCACTCCCAACGACTTGTCTGCGTGATGGATCGTTTGATTTCCTAGAGCCAGCCTTTAGGTTAGGACTTCCTGTGCGTGACCAAATACCCCCGTAGAGCCGAGTGTCTCCTCTCTTATTGTGAGCCTTAGCATAAGTCCCGATGGGTCGGAGTCCCTCACTCCCCTTGCTTTGGTTTCCCAGCTTTACTTGGAGAAGTTGGGAGGTCGGACTTGACAAAGCAAGAGAAGCTTTGTAGCTGGCTCACTTTGCAAAGTCTGGAGGAGTTAGCAAAAATAGGAAAAGCTTTGTATCTATCCTATTTCACAACGCCGTGGAGAGTTTTCCCCTCTGAGATCCGGGGAGAAATTCCCCACATTTCCTTACCAAAGCAAGAGGCGGTGGTGCCGCACATCCAAGGGTCTAAACCTTAAGTCTCCCAATTGAGGTCGTTTGCACGAGCCCGGTTTGCTATCTGCATGTTGGTTTGTTGCATATTGCATTTTTTGGCTTGGTGCATATTGCATTTCACTTCGCTCCGACCGGCAATATGTCACATATAACATCGACACTTGCACTTGCACTTTGCACCTTGAACCTTGCATTTGCACATTGCACTTGCACTTGCACCATGTGTCTCGCATTTGCACTTGCACAGGCACCACTTGCGCCTCGATCGGTCGTCTCAGACCGGTCAACACAATTTGTGCCTCGGTCGATCATCCCGAATCGATTGACTAACCACTTTGGTTCGACCGACCACCACGACACAGTCGACCGGTCACCTGCATTTTTGTTTGCTTTTGCATTATATCACATGCTTGCATGTTGCAACATATGTGTTTGCATTTGCATTTGCATCTGCATTTGGGTGATGCTCCCCAGCGAGAATCACTAGTCTCCGGGTCACTGCTGCCTCGGTACACCTTTCTTTGGGGCACTGCCTCCAGGGCACCCCCATCCCTTTTGGTCACTGCCGCTAAGGTACACCTTTCTTCAGGCCATTGCCTTTACGGCGCCGTCACGACATGCTCACCTTTGGTCACTGCCTTATCGTTATTTCCCTTTTTTAGGCCCTTGTCGCCATAGCATGCCCATTTCTACGAGTCATCACCTTCACGACATACTCTTTATCTTTACTTATATATTTTGATTTGCTTGCATTTGCATTTACATGTTTGCATGGACAGTGAGTAGGCTTGTTAGGAGAGTGACCCCGTGTTGGTCACGATGCCTTAACAAGCATTGTTTGCTGAGTTTATCCCGGTGAGCAATGCTAGTTTAAGTCATCAAAATTGACACGAGTATGACTGTGCTAAAGATCTAATAGATCTAACGCATGTCACCACTCTTCGTGACACCCTTTAGATTCTTCGGATATTTAGGATGGGGCTGGTATAGCGACCCCGTCAAATTCATACTATTCCCAGACTTACCCAACACTTAGATACTAAGTTGAGGAACTTTTCGTTAGATGGTGTACTAGGCTAGGATTTAGGGTGTTAGGTAGTCTTTGTGATGCCTGGTTATTGTTCTTCGCTGGATTGGTTGCCCTAGTCAGGTATCAATCTTTTGCATTATGCTTATGTGTGACTGCATAATGCATATGTATGGTGGAGTGTTAGGGCGTTCTTATGTAGGGAGTCATGTCTATTTATATGCACACACAAGGTACCTTTATGGGGAGAGCATGTGATGATTTCTGACCCTTTTGCATGCATGTGCTATGAAGCTCCCACACTTTTAAGTCATGGCTGAGGATACGTTATTTGCATGTGAGCTTTCCCACTAACACTTGTTTTCAAGCAGGATTGAGTTTTTTTCTTTTCTCTATGTACTTTTAGAGTCTAGGAGAGTTATGTAGCAGAAATAAGATACGGACATGGGTTCTAAGGCGTTTGATGTGGCAACCATGTGGAGAGGACCGGGAGCAGATGCTCATGCCTCGTATCTTAATTATGCATTTTATATTGATATATAAAATTAGTACCGGGCATGTATATGCAAATTCCGACCGCTCATTTTCTTTTTTGAGATATGTTGTCGACCCAGTGACACCGACCTTTTCTTATTTTATTTGGCTTTTTTTTTGCATCATGTTGCATGTATGCACTTGTCTGCATGTGTTTTCCTTGTTTCTCTCTATGGTTTATCTACGATCACGATGCAATATAGGCACTTTAGGACATAAAATCTTAATTTTTCTACTTCAAAATCCTAAATAAAATATTCTGCATATACTAATAGGGCCTCCACAATACTTAATGACCGTTATAGATACAACATCATATTTGCATGTCCCAAGGAGGAGTCCACATGCTTCTTCAACTTGGCTGGCCCAACATACCTTTTCATAGGTGGTTGTCTCGTGCACTTAGGGTGTTAAAAGGCTCCCCGTCCTAGATGAGTGTAAGTCCTTTTGTTTGGAGCATTTCCAACTTTGTAGTTGAACCTCCACTTTCTCTTTCTTTCTTGAGGCATCCTTACAACTTCAGTAGGTATAAGTCCCACCTATTGGAGATCTTACTTATAGTCATAGGATAGAGTTTCCTTCCTTTGAACTTAGGGCTACCTAGGTTCTCGTAAACGACGCAATTCAAAGATTGCTGACCGGGGAACTCAAGACGTGTTGGGTCTACCACCTTCACAACCAGGTAGAGTTAGGGTCCTAGTAGTTGTGTATAACAGGTTTGTAGTACCTCAACCCAATTACCTCTTACCCTTTAAGATCACTCTACCTTTCTTTTGTTGAGCCCTTTTGAGCCATGTCGCTCCTTGACTTGGTTGATATCATTTTGACGGCCTGATGCCAATGAGCTGCCGCCCATTTGGGATACGACGATTTGTCCTCTGCCCTTATGGCCCGGACGTGCTTTGACATGTTGGGATACGCTTGTCAAGATGATTTAGGTTATTTCATGGGCCCCGTG
>NW_018252931.1:0-1453 GCF_001263595.1 Phalaenopsis equestris
GAGAGAAAGGAGATGAAGGAAGGGAGGGAGGGAGGAATGGAGGGAGAGGGGGAGGGAGAAAAGGCGAATAAGGATGAGAAAGAGTGAGAAAGTGAGAGAGAGTTAGGAGCAAAGGTGAAAGAGGGAAGAGAGAGCAAGTAAAGAGAAAGGACGCAAAGAGAGAAGTTAGAGAAACATATAAAGGAAGAATGAGATGAGAGAGATAGTGAGGTGAAAGAGAGAGAGTGAGAAAAGAGAGAGAGGGAGTGATTCTAAGAACTGGTAAGAGGCATGACATAGAAGAGAGAGATATAGGAAGAATATAAGGGGGAATAGAAGACTAAGTAGGATAGAGAGATAGAAGAGTGTGAGAGAGATGGAAATTAAAAAACAACAAGAGAAGGAGAGAGAATAATGTAGAGTAAGTGAGAGTGAGAGATAAAGAGAGAGAGAGAGTAAGAGAGACGAAATGGTAAAAGAGAGATAAAGCAAGAGAGAATGAGAGAGAGGGGAAGTGCAAGGAAAAAGAGAGAGATCGAAAGAGAAATGGAGAGAGATGGGGAGTGGAGAGAGAGAGTCAGAATGATGTGAGGAAGGGAGGGAGGCAGGGAGATACTGAAATTGAGAGAGTGAGAATTGAGAGGGAGGGAGAGAGACTATAAGAGGGACAGTTGGACAAAAAGGGATAAAGGCAAAGAATAGAAAGAAAAAAAAGTAGCAAGATCAAATGACAGAAAAGTGAGGAAGAGAAGAAGAAGGAGAGAAAAGAGGGTTGAAGTAGTAAAGGGAGAAAGAGAGAGGGTATGGGAGAGGGAGAGAGAGAGGTGTGGAAGAGAGAGTGAGTGGGAAAGGGAGAGAGTAAGAATGAGTGAGTGAAGGAGTGAGATGTAAAGGAGTGGGAAGGAGAGTGAGAGAAAGAATAAAGAGAGATGAGACAAAGGGAGGAGAGAGAAGAGAGAGAGGTATTAAGGGAGGGAAGGAGGGATAAACATAGAGAAAGGAGAAAGAGAGGAGCTGGAGGGAGGGAAGGGGAGATTAAGAAGGTGAGAGGGGTGGAGAGAGAAGAGATATAAAAAGAGAAAAGAGATTGTGTGAGAAAGAGGGAGAGAGTATGAGAGAGTGAGAAGAAAGGAGGGTGGAGAGAAGTAGTGAAGAAGGGGGAGGTGGGCAAGAGTTAGATAGAGAGAGAGGGAGAGAGAGAAAGAGAGAGAAAGAGAGAAAAGAGGAAGCATGAGAATAAAGAGAGAGCATGAAATGAAGAGAGAGATGAAGGGAAGGGGAGGTATAAAATCATAGAGAGAATATGACATTTAGAACAAGAGGGAGTGTCAGAGTGAGAGAGATTGACCAAGAAAGAAAGAGAGAGCAGGAGAGAGTGGAAGAGAGGGATATAAAGGAGAGAGAGAGATATGAAAGATCATTAGAAAGTTACATATAGCGAGAGAAAGCAAAGGAAAATGTTAGAGAGCTGTGA
>NW_018252932.1:0-3093 GCF_001263595.1 Phalaenopsis equestris
CTAGACCTCAACCAAAAGTGAGGTCAACACCTGGCCACTGCTGAAAACAAAAGATTGCTAGATGCTCTACTACGAGAACACAACACAGAAATGCTAGCTGCTAAAAGCAGAGGGCTTTCTTACAATAGGAGAAAATATGCCAAAAAGAGGCAGAAAAATTACTCACCCCCTGAGGGGAACATTTATGATCCAGGCATGAGAGAAACTTCTTCAAGCTTGCATGCCACCGACTTCTTCAAGCTTGCCTGCCACAGATGATGAATCCAGGTTTATTATAGAGCCATAAATACCACTAGCTTCAGATGTTCTGCGCACAGGTTGCCCTTCTTGTCCTTACTTGCAACGCTGAAATACCTGCATGATCGTCAACTCCGAGGGCATTCATGGAATGCTTGGACTGCAATGTCTTGCACCTACAAAACTTTAGTACCTTAGAGGAGTACGCCTCTATAGATGATGGATCTTAGATTGTTGATTACCTAATAGAGGTAGAGCCATATATCCCAATGGATGCAGAGCCATATGTTCTGAGGGGTACGTCCCGTCAGACGTAGAATCATACATTCTGTTAGAGCCAGAGTCAGCTTCCCACTGCCATTGGAACAAGGGAACTTCCTCGAAAGCCACTAATCATAAGCACAATAGAATATTACAGAATAAGCAAAGTGAACAAAAGAAATTTTGAATTCTATGAAGAGGTACAAGGGAGGTTCATCAACATATTGGAAGGATTGGAATTATACACCAGGGTCTTCTCAGAGAGTGATGAACAAAATATCCTTAACTGCATTTTTGACCTAAGGGACAGAGGTCGAGCAGGCCTGCTTATGGAAAGAACCTATTCTGAGCTAAGAAAATGGATATGATCAAAGGGAAGGATCACTATCCAGTGTGGTTGCTGCTACAAATATACCAATGAATTTACCAATGACAGACA
Organism: Phalaenopsis equestris; assembly: GCF_001263595.1. Taxonomy (NCBI): domain Eukaryota; kingdom Viridiplantae; phylum Streptophyta; class Magnoliopsida; order Asparagales; family Orchidaceae; genus Phalaenopsis; species Phalaenopsis equestris. The sequence goes on from NW_018252932.1 coordinate 938, forward strand.
AGGGAATCCGCCTGGGATTCTCAAACATGATCAGGTGGATCCACTACCGCAAATGATAAAGTGGATGATTAAAAGAATGGTCAAGTGGAGTATTCTACCTTCTACCTGCATTCCAAATAGTTGTATTATCAACATCTACGAAGAGGTTGATTGCATTCCTCCACACATTGATCATCATGATTTTGTAAGACCCTTCTGCACGGTCTCATTTTTTAGCAAGAGCAATATTTTATTTGGGAAAGAAATCGATATCGTTGGTTGGCCCTGGTGAATTCAGAGGAGCTATTGAAATTCCACTACCTATTGGTTCGATGCTGGTCCTTACAGGGAATGGAGCGGACATCGCCAAGCACTGTATTCCAGGAGTACGACACTGTAAGGTGTCTATGACCTTCCGACGGATGGACGACAGCAAAATACTATACGAATTTTAGCCAGATCAAAAACTAGAGGAGCTGCTACCATACGAGCTATGAGAGGGTTGTACCTCTAAGTACATGCAAAGGGAACTCTGTCCTGGAGCATGGCTTAAAAGGTCTGCTCGATCAGGAGCTTGTCACAGCAGGAACATATGGTCAAAGGATTCTTTTTTGCTTGACCACATTACAACAAATATGATATATATTAGAGATAATCAGCCTATGATATGTACTTAGTGTGAGATATTTTGGATGTACTTTGATGCAGTTAGCATACTGTACTTTTTGAGGAGTTAGCCTACACTTGATATGTAACATTTATTGGAGCAGATTAATGAAGTTTCTTTCAGAAATTTTTCTATTTGTTCAATTGCCCCAACTGTGTGATGGATAAAAGCCACGAACCATACGTTGGTTCAAAATTACAATGAACAAAAAATGAAACAAAAAAATTTGACAATTATAAAATAAAAAAATAAAAAATAAAATAACTAACAAACAAACAACAAAACAAATCTCTTTTGAAAATCAACCAACTAAAATTAAGTTTTTGAAAACATGTTTTAAAAATTAAACATGATAAAAACAACAAGAAAAGAAAATAAATATGTTGAGTTGATTCTCTCAATTTTGAGGTCTCTTACTATTTGCTCGTGCAGCACAACTATCTTTGTCTGCACTAATTCTCTTAATATTCATGCGGAGTTTCACGTTCTGCACAAAACCTCACAAAATTTCACAAATCTTCTTCAACAATGCCAACCTTTTCACACGACACATATCTTTGGATTCAACATCACCAATTCTCATTTTTGAATCAGTCCTTAACTTCTGATTCACTCCTTTTTGAGGTCGGTTATCACCTTCCAACTCTCTTATGAGATTGATCATTAACTTTCAATTCTCATTTTTGAATCAGTCCTTGACATCTGATTAACTCCTTTGATGTCGGTCTTTACCTTCTGACACTCTCTTTTAAGATTGATCATTAACTTTTAATTCTCATTTTTGAATCAGTCCTTAACTTCTGATTCACTCATTTTCGAATCAGTCCTTAACTTATGATTCACTCTTTTTCAAGGTCGGTCCTCACCTTTCGATATTTTCTTTGATATTGATCATTAACTTTCAATTCTCATTTTTGAATCAGTCCTTAACTTCTGATTCACTCATTTTCGAGGTCGGTTCTCACCTTCTGTCACTCTCTTTTGAGATTGATCATTAACTTTTAATTCTCATTTTTGAATCAGTCCCAACTTCTAATTCACTCTTTTGAGGTCGGTCCTTAACTTCTGACTCTCTTCCTGAGATTAATCATTAACTTTCAATTCTCATTTTAGAATCAATCCTTAACTTCTAATTTTCTCTTTTCGAGGTCGGGCCTTACCTTCCGACACTCTCTTTTGAGATTGATCATTAACTTTCAATCCGCATTTTTGAATCAGTCCTTAAATTTTATTTACTCCTTTTTGAGGTCGGTCCTCACCTTCCGACACTCTCTTTTGAGATTGATCATTAATTTCAATTCTTATTTTTGAATTAGTCCTTAACTTCTGATTCACTCCATTCAAGGTCGGTCCTTACATTTCAACACTCTCTTTTGAGAATTGACCTGCATTTCAATTCTCATTTTTGAATCAGTCTTACATTTCTGATTCATTACATTCGAGGTCGGTCCTTACATTCTGACACTCTCTTTTGAGAATTGACCTACATTTCAATTCTCATTTCTGAATC
>NW_018252932.1:3291-8899 GCF_001263595.1 Phalaenopsis equestris
CTATGGACCCTTGAATTTTGATACCTCAAAACCAACTCTCTAATCCCTAGCGAGAGTTCCTACCTCTTGACTTGATCAAATATTCATATGCTAATTCCCTAGCGAAAATAAATAACACACACAATTCTACACCTCCTTCCAGGTTCATTGACTTAGGAGTTTGTATTGGTTTTATTAACCTCATCGGTCAACACCAATACGGGCAATATGCTTGCCCAACACACCAAACCTATTGGGGGTCCATTTGTTCACCTCACTTTTGGTTGAGGTCTAGTTCTTCCTCTTTAGTAGCCTAGGGTCTAGCCATAGGATTTTCCTATTGACTATTCCTAAAAAACTAGAAAAGAAACCCTAACCATTAGAAATTCCAAACTCCTCTTTACTCAACTTGAAGTCTACATATTGGCCCTAAACCTCTAGCACTTAGTAGGTAGGGTCATTATGAGGGAGCTCAAGGAGAGTTCCCATAGGACTGTTTGACCATAGGGTTGACCCTGGGTGTTGATCTAGAGCTAAGGCACTCACTACAATCACTTCACTCACAATCACTCAGTACCTTAAACCCAAAATTTTCTTGACTTTGATCACTTAATCTTTTGGGAGACTCATGTAGATGGTCCCCTAAACCCACTGGCCCTAGGCTAGGGTTTAGCTAAGACAAGTACATAGAGGACCCAAATGGGGTTTCCATTGGTCCATGGCTTATTTATGGTGGTTAGCTCCCCAGTTCTACCAAAGATAACCAACTTGGTCTTGTGCCCCTAAACTCCCCCAAATTACCTAAATACGCTTCAAACCCTAAGTTTGGCCAAAATTCCCAAATTTACCCAAAATACCCAAATTTGTTCAAAATTCATTTCAAACCTTTTGAAAATACCAAACTTACCCAAAATCACCAAAAATTGCAAAATTACCAAAATACCCCTCCTTAGCCCAAAATTTCAAAAAATTCCAAAAAATCTTAAAAATTTCCAAAACCTTCCAAATATACCTAATTTCATTTTTCTAAACTAGCACATGACCCAATTTGGCCAATTTGACCATCTTTGTCCAAAACCCCCAAATTGCCCGTAAAAGGCTCAATCGCCCCAAATTTACCTCAAATGTCCATAAAATTTTTCCCAATTTCCCTAAATTTCAATCTTAAACTTAAATTCACATTCCATGTGACCAATTTAAACAAAATCTAAGCTCAATTGGCCCATGATTTGAGCCCAAGTTTGATTTAGTTCAAAGCCCCAATTTTGGCCACATGACCTAATCTCACCCAATTAAACCCATACCCCACTCAATTAGCCACAATTTATGTTGAAAAATCTTCATAACATTCCTAAATATCAAACTTCACCTTAAATTGGCCTTAGTGAAGCCTCAATTTCATTTAATTTCAACCTAAGTTAAAAGCTCTAAATTTTGCCCCAAATTGGCTATGCCTCCAAAGTTCACCAAATTGATTGCCTTAGCCCCAAAATTTCCACTCCATTCCATAATGAAAAATATTCATAATATCTCCCTTGATCATTTTGACTATTCAATTGAGCCAAATTCCAAGCCTAGCTCAACCTAAACCCAAACGTAGCCCAACATGTCCAAAATGACCAAAAATCCAAAATCCTTCAAATTGAACCTCCAATTGAAATCAAAATTCTTTCAATTCTTCACAAAAATGTTCATTACAATCATCTACATCAAATACATCAATTAATTGGGCAAATTAACATGGTTAGCCTAGCCCAAACCCAATTCTTGGTCACTTGCACCCACATGGCACCCTTCACCAAAATTGACCTAACATAGCCAAATTGGCCAACCAAGGACCACCACAACCAAAGATTTGAACCTTATTAACCAGGCTAAACCACATGGAACCACCCAAGCCAATCCATGGACCAAAGGATCCCTAAATCAAGGGATTTGGTTCCATATTTGCTTAAGCGAAGGATATTTTTGCCAAAACTAAACACCAACCCATTTAATTGCTGTGACATATTCCCCTAGCTTACCTGACCTTCTAGCTGCCTCCCTTGGCCTGCCCGGTCAGTCTAGTAGCCAAAAAATGTCCAAACAGAGAGCCACCCCCATGGAATCAAAACTAATTCAAACATAGATGCCACCTCATCCAAATTAAATCTTAGAGCCTCTCTGCCCTCCATCTAAGCAAGTCACCCCCCAATTGGCCATGATAAGCCCATTTTATAAAAACCTCACCTCCATGGCCATGGAAGTAGTGCTAAAAATTTCTTAAGGATACCCTCTGAAATTACTCCCTGAGCTTCCTTGAGACCTCCACAGTGCAACCTAAGCACCACATTGTCCTAAGTGCACTACATTGCCCTAAATCCCCTTACCGGAGTTCAACTTTTGAGCTCAAAACATTTCCAGAGATAGGACAGAGCCTCCACACTTCTACACTTCATCAAAATCAAATTAAAATCACCCACACCATGAACACAGTGAAAAAAGAAGAAGCCCCATCAATCTGTCTCATACAGAGCCCCTAGCATAGCTCCAGACCAACACCTGAAATCGAGCTTGGTCGAATTCATACCTAAGCCTTTCACTACAGCAAGAGGCTTAATCGCTAGCCTCCTTAGACCTCCACGAATGTGTCGAGCACCTTTGATTGAAGCTTCACTTCTCAGTCCCTTATCAAAGCAAAGGTATTGAACTCCCCCTCCTATCGAGCTTGTTTTAATCCTCCATTTGATTAGAGCTAATTTAATTGCATGATTACTGTATGGATGTGTTCATCACACCTAGACGAGCATTTAGAAACAAATCACACTTATTTTCGTTAAGAAATGAGTGAGATCTTAAGCTTTGAAAATAGATGGTTCTCGGGCTAAGGCACTAGGGATGATGATGGGGAACCGTCTGGTCGCGCGTTTATCTCATCAACGAATGAGATCTAGTCGGACAGCGCCTTCTTACATGAAATGCTGGCCGAGTCAATGCTGAGGTGAATGATGGTACCAAACCAGAGGACGCCGCGTGGAGCTTTGGAGCCGCCTAAGATCTAGTCAACGCAACACGTTTAAATAGATAAATAGGGTATTTTTTTATTTAAATAAATAGCCCTAACTTAAAAAATCCATATCTTTGTGTAACAAAATCATAAAAATAAAATAAAAATACCCTCTTGCTCAGCAAATAGAGGAGAAAAATGTGGAAATGATTTGAAATTTATTTGAAGCATTTTTTGTTTTTAATTAATTAAATACTATTTTGAGTCATTTAATTCTCCATGCATGTAGACATTTCATCATGACTTGAAATTTCGTCATGTTGTTGCCTCTTTCTTAGGGAACATCCTTTAATTTTTTCAAAGTCAGAGGACATCTCTAGACAAAGATCTATATTTTTCAAGTTTATGCCTATTATTTGCATAAATTAATCATAATAATTAGCATGTTTCTTAGAAAATTTCAAGAAAATTTTGAAAGGTTTGCTATGACCAGAAAACCCTTCAAAAAATATTTCATGGGTTAAGTCATTAAGAATGCACTTAATTTCCACCAACCCTAAAACACAAAAAAAATTAATTTTGGGAAACACAAGTTAATTTTGGGAAACAAAAACACCTAAATGACTTAATTTTTAATCTCCAATATCATTTAAGGACTCAAAATAGTTTTTAATTAATTAATAAAACTTCCCATAAAAATTTCAAAATATTTGGAGCTCATTTGATAACTCAAATTAATTTTCTATGTGAATGACATTTTTGGTACTAAAATGATTTTTAACAATTAAAATATAACTCAAAAAATTATAAAAATTAGTTTTGGGAGTTCTCCATGATTAGAGGAATTTTTTAAAAATAAATTTATAATTAAAATAAAAATTCCATTTTCAAGCCCATTTTAAATATTTAAATAATTAAAAAATGATAAAAATCACAAAAATAATAAAATTCATGAAAATGTTCTAAATTGTTTCTTAAGCACTTAGGAATAATTGGAATATTTTTCCTAATTTTTTAAGTGAAGATATTGAATTTTGAAGCTCAAAATAATTTTTAAAGGCTAAAAATGGATTTTCACTAAAATAATTCTAACAATTCAAAAAAAATTCAGAAAAATGTGAAATTTATTTCTCTAGTTTTCTTGACCTTAGAAATATTTAATAAAAATATAAAACTTAATTTTCCACATTCAAAATATTTTGTAATTAATAAATACTTTAGAACTTAAAATAATTCTTAAAATTTAAAATTACTTCAATAAATCATGAAATTTGTCCCTAATCCTTTTATGGTGTAATTGTGCCTCTAGTAAAAATTTCAAGTGATTAGGCTTTTTCTTGGTTAAGTTATAAAATTTTCTTTGAAAAAATCCCATTCTTGCATAAATTTTTATTGAAAAATTCTATTTTTACATTAAAATAATTATGAAAATTAAATTAAATTTTGAAAAATCACATTTTCTCCTCTGATGTCTTAATTAACCCATGGGTGAGGTGGCATAAAAGTTCCAAATTTATTTGGATTGAATTTGACAAATTATGAAGTAATAGAGCCTTAGGGGCAAAAGTGTAATTTTAGAAATTTAGCCTTAATTAACATTTAGGCTTAATTCAAGAAAGGGAAATGCCAACTTCACTGTTTCCATTATCAAGGGATAAATTTGTAATTCCTTAAATTATTAAAATTTGGAATTCTATTGAATTAAATGATCTTAGACTTAGGGGTATGAATTTGGAAGTTGATAACTCATTAATTTAACACCCCTATTTGATGTTCAAATGACTTTAAAAAATGAATATTTATTATCACTTAAAAATTCAACTTCTTTCAAAATAACCAAGACATCTATCAAAAGTCTAAAGGGCTTAGCGGTGACTTAAGCTAAAATCAAATTTGATTAAATGAGAATTAGAAGAATGAATATAAAGTAAACACCTTTTAACACCCTAAGCCCAAATCAGAACTCAAATAGGCTATGTGTTTCAATAACACTAACTTTCCCCTTTTAAGGATCTTCACCCACATAACTTCCAAATTAAATGGAAAATGATAATTACCTTACTCTTAAGGATAATTGAAACAACAATGTTCATTGAGCATTAAAGGTATTCATAGGATGAATTATTAAGCAGCATAATAAGTTTAAATAATCTCGAGGCTTTTCACCAGGTAGTGAGAGGGAAGCATGGACCTGCTTCTTCCTCCAGATCTGTTGGATACCTCAGAAGTCTACTAAACTTAATATATTTTACTTAACAAAGATCAACCTTTACCAAGTCAATAGGGAACCAACAAGATATGACCTAGGGTTGGGTAGATCACCAAAACCTTACTTTTCCGCTTTATGTAAAATGCTCTCATATGCATTTTGAGTTTCAGGTGGTGGAACGAGAAGACTTGCTAGGTACGCTTTTATAGTTTACATCATTGTCTTTTATTAAGCTTTCCACATTGTGCTTACTTACCTTCATGTATGAACAAAACACAAACTTGCATGCTAAACAACGATGTCACCCTGCAATAAAACTAAAACTATCAGGATAGCCACAAAACCAAAATCAAAACCAAAATCTAAAATTAACCAAGATAAAATTCACCGTCACAACATTCAAAATATAAAACAACTCAAGATTTAATCACAAA
>NW_018252932.1:8980-11721 GCF_001263595.1 Phalaenopsis equestris
AAGGTTGCTAACGAGGCTTCCCACGGTCTAAATGAAATTATGGAACTCATTACGTTGAGTTTAGTAAATTTATTTAGACTAAGTGAATCCAATAGAAAATAGTGGTGCCAGAACGAGGGAACCGTGGGATCCTAACCGGTGTCGCTATATTCAACTTTAACATGCCCCATAAATTTTTAAAGAACTATAACCATATGACCATCTGATTTGACATCTTAACTTGACACACTAGAAAACTTAAACTCATCATGACAAGGAGCTTGGAGCTAGCATGGTGGGAAGCACGACCATCTGTATATATATTATCTAAATTTTCTAATTTATCAATACTATTTAATTTAATTAATTTTAACCGTTATCTTCCCCGACAACGACACCAAAAACTTGATCCCAATTTTGATATGTAAGGATTTATGAAGTTGATACCACTATAGTGCCAAGGACTTGATCCTTATATGAAAAGTATGCAATATATATATATATATATATAATTATAGGTAATTAATAATGGGATTCTACACAAGTATACATATAGTTATCAAGTAAAAATGGACTTTCTATTTAAGCCCCAAATATCGATCCCACAGAGAAGGTGTAAATTAGTAATGATAAATTTTACCAAAAAATTTACAGAAAATAAAATGAAATCACTGTTACTAATTTTGAATGTTGATATGTTAACCAAACTAAATTACTTAACTATTAGCAAAACTGAAATGCAAATTTTTAATAATAACTACTAATCTACTAACTATATTTATGTAATGAAGATTTCTTATCTGAAAAAGCATCATTCCCACTACAATGAAATTCTGGTGAAATGAGATGAGATAAATGTTTATAATATGGCCAAATAGGAGAAATTTTAATTCTCTATGCTCATATAGTGCATAGAAAAGAGAATGTCGGCTCCCACTCCAGGTTTCTTATGGTTAATCTTAGGTTTAATCCCTAAATCCGTGGCTAGGCAAGGAGGGTACCGGCTCCCACTCCAAAGCTCCCACTTCCCTTTCCCTTAATACCTTAAGGCTAACTCTCGCTTTTTTTTTTAAACACTAAGACCAAATTGGGGATTTTTGTCTGTCACCCTAAAGACTCTCAAATTCTACACCTAACAAAGAATATTTTCCTATTTATTTGCACTTAATTTCATGAACAAAATTTTCCTTCATGAAATCAATTGCGGTCCTCACTCTTTTGTAGAACGCATACTTCATTTCCCAAATAATATGTTTTACAACATATTTTAACAAATCAATTGACCAGATTGAAAAGTAAATTAAGTTTGGAGTTGAAAAATCATCACAATTTATTTTATATTTTAATTATGAAACATTCATATTATCTCTTCATTTCTCCAGATCTGAGAGTAGGGGGAAAGATAGCGGAAACTACTCAGACTTCATGAGAATGATACAACAAAACACAAATTTTATATATAAAAGAAATTTCATACAACACTAAACGAACAAACAAACTTATATGGAACTCTTTCTCAAAACAAATCCATTGTAGCCTTTCCTTAGAAATGTAAGAAGATGAACTCTCTCACTTTTCTCCTCCTCCAACACTCTTATAGAAAGTTTCACACTAAATCTCACCACAAAAACTCTAAACTATGAAAGTAAAATTACTAATTGACTCCAATATGTGGTGGAATGAAGATTGATTATGGAAACGTAGCGTGGTGGAATGTTCTTGAGCAAAAAATGAACACAGAGGAGCCCCTTTTCTGATGAAATTCAACCCCAAATAAAGCTCAAGGTTGGTTCTCCAAGAGGTGCCTCCAAAAACTCTTAAAAAATCATCTAAATACATTGAAATGTCTAGAAATGGGGTATGAACCGCCTTTGGCGCTAGTCTGGCATCTTCAAAGCTAGTCTGGTGCCACCGGCGCTGAATAAAAATCCTCCAGCTTTCGGTTATTCTGCACCGTCGGCGCTGACCTTGGCACTGCCGGCACTGACCTTGGCACTGCCGACGCTGAGTATTTCTTCAAAAACGTCATTTTGACTCCAAATTTCATCCTTTTTGCTTTAAGCCCTAAAAATCAACAACCTGCAAGAAAACATCAAAATACCTTCCATTAAAGTGCAATATCACCAAAAATAGGTATAAAATATGGGTCTAAAATGCATATATTTTCAGTGTATCAAAATCCCCCAAACTTACATGTTACTGGTCCTCAAGTAACTTCTCTACTACATAAAAATATGTTATGATAAATAATTTAGCTTTCAGACTTTGATATTTTAGTTCTCTAAATATAATAGTTTAACTCAAGAAAAATTCAAAACAACTCTAGTTAATACTAAAGGTGTAAGGATATTCAGTAATTAAGTCTAAGGTTTCTGATCCTCTATTCTTTTCAAGAAAAATTGCAATTTGTTATATTAAAGTCACTTAAGAAATTCATATGAAAGAGAACTTCATAAAACTTTATTAATAATTAAGTTAATATTCAAATCAAAAGTTTAGAAAAATGTGTCCAAGTATTTTTTCTTAAGTTGATTCAAGTGAAGCCAATTTTTAATTAAACATCTCCTCAAGCTTCTCCCCACATCTTTTCTTTTTCTACTTTTTTTCTTTTTTTTCCTTTTCTTTTACTTTTCTTTTTTTTTTCTTTTTTTTTCTTTTCTATATGTGAGGATTACTATATTTGGATAGCCTTTAATGATTTTGAACTTCACTATCCTCTTCTTAAAGTTAAAAACTTTTTACATTTCTTCACTTAACAAATT
>NW_018252932.1:11834-13026 GCF_001263595.1 Phalaenopsis equestris
AGAAGGTCATATTAAATTTAAAATTTTGAAAATATAGTTAAGTGAGGAAAAATAAAATTAATTTCTTTTTCTTTTTCTAAAAATGATTTTTCTTCTCCCCACAAACTTAAATTTTTAAAAGATTTTTACATGAATAACTTTAAAAATGAAGGGTGAAAAAAAGTATTAAATACATTAAAAAAATTATACCAGTTGGAGATTCTGATTTTTCAACATAAATTTTGAAATACTGCAGGTGCTAATATGAAAACTACAAGGCTAAAAATATTAAATTGCACATAATACATATAAAATTTGCTGAGAAAGAACAAATCACAATACATAACAAAGTGTTGAAAATAACAACAGAACTAAACTAAACTCTAAAAATGAAAATAATTTTCCACATTATAATTTCACATTACATAACAAACAAAGTCTTCAACAACATCACAACACAAGCAATACAATCACACAGTATAAACATAAACAAAAAAATAAAAAGATCACCAGTCATTATCTTCTTCATCATCGACATCTAAATTCTGCTGCTGATATGGAGTATAAGTAGGGGTGTAAACGAGCCAAATACGAGGGAGCCCAGGCTTAGCTCGTGTTCGGCTCATTTATATTTCAAGCTCAAAAAGTGTGTTCGTGTTCGGCTCATTTGCTTAGCAAGCCGAACACAAGCTGTTCATGACAAATAGTCATTTTGACAACCCTAATCTCGTAGCCATAAGATGTTAAGGATTGGGGCAAGGTTTAAAACATCATTTGAATTCAATTTAATAATGTTTATTCTATTTTCTTAATTAATACCTTTAATTGAATATAAATCTTTGTAGAATTGTAGTCAATTAATTTTTTTTTAAAATACTACTCATCAATATATATATATATGATGAGTGGTATTTCGAGTTGAACATGAACGAACAAACTTTTGTTCGTGTTGAACAAACTTTTGTTCGTGTTCGGCTTGTTAACTTAACGAACCAGCCGAATGCGACCTGTTCGTGATTGACGAGCCGTTTTGTTTACTCAACAAATATATATATATATATATATATATATATATTCATATAATTGATTGGCAGTATTTCGAGTCAAAATGAGCCGAACACGAGCTTCTTAACAAGCCGACAAGAGCTATTTGCGAACAACGAGCCATTTTGACAGCCCTAAGTATAAGTAGGGTGACTAGGGGACTGCAACG
>NW_018252932.1:13037-28804 GCF_001263595.1 Phalaenopsis equestris
ATCTTACTAAAGCATCATCATAAGCAGCATCATACTCAAATTTTTGGCGAATCAGATCATTAGTGTGAGTATTTTTGGACTCCATATTCTGCATCCTATGATCCATCCTCAAAATATCTCCCTACTGAATCATCATCTTGTCCATCAACTCCCTATTGCTGGGGTCACTTGAAGTAGGCTCACTAAAAGTAGGGGTTCTAAAAGTAGAAGGAATATCCCTTGCCTGTCTTCCAGATCTCCAATCAACATGGGACTCATAAGTCTTGATGTTGGCAGGCCCAATCGGTCTCTGACGCTCAATCCTCTCCTTATTAGGTATGAAATCAACTTCTGCATGCTCATAAAGTGTGTAAATGAGAGCAGGGTGTGCCAATCCACTAGTGGTCTCTCCCAGAGCAATATATTGAATGTTCATATAAATGATAGAGCTTACATTTATATCCTTCACTTGTTGAATACAGTAGTTAAGGATGGCTCTATCCTTGGTTACTTCACTATGATGGTTCGTTGGAATCATCCAGCCTTAGACACTACATTTAACATAGAAAGGGAAAAGTTAACTTTAACTCCATTTTTTATTTTCCAGGACCCTTTCTCACTAGTTAGAAAAAAAAAAACTTCAACTAAGGCTTAATCTGTAGCAGAAAATGAATGATACTGACATCTATAAACATCTTCTAATTGATAAAACTCATTATTTTTTCTTGAAGTAAACTCCGCCCTTTTTTCTTCGAACAAAAACAAAATCATTAGAAGCCTCAGGATGGTTGGCATAAAATTCCATCACAATCCCAACTATCGCATTGACAGTAAAATAGCAGAAGTTTTCCCACTGCCGAGCAATAATCAATCATTCGACTTCTCCTCCCAGATTTTTAAAACCTCAATCCTGAATCACTTTTTTATTTTTTTGAAGACTATGAAATTGAGCACTGGCTCTAAAGCTAATAAAACTTTGCTCGTCATATTTTATTTTCCTTTTGCTCGATCTCGGTGCCACAAGAAATCTAGAAAAAAATGATAAAAATTTTGAATAAATCCCAAAATTCCAAAAATCATAAATGTAAACCACTTTGAACTCAAATCCACTAAATAAGTGTTTTTCACCAAAGCGTTTTCTCAAAATCTCCCAAAAAATTTTAAAATTTTGGATCTAGTCAATGTGAGAAAAATTTTTGGTGAAAAAAAAAAATTTTTACTTTAAAGTGTAGCTCTTACCTAGAGAAGATAAAATTTGAAGTTCCTTTGCCTCTAAATCACCTCAAATCCGCCCAAAATCAAACCCTGAGTTCAAAACCAAAGGTTGAAGGTGACTTAAGGGGTAAAAATGGAGGTTTACGGTGAAAATTGTGAATTAAAGGGTTAATTCGCCGCTCTTGGGTCCAAGGCGCCGTCGGCGCTGAAGGACCAAAATTCACTATTTTGATTTTTCAAATTTTTAATTTCCTTTCAATTTTATCCAAAATTTTTTTAGTATTTTTAAACACAAATTTTATCTAAATTCATAAATATATGTTTCACAAATAGTCATCTTCACAAACAACAACAAACTAACATGTCACAAATCACAAATTCACACCTAGAAGTAAACTAATTATAAATCAGCGTAGAAATTAAGCCACAACACTAAACACTGACACAAAACTATACACACAATCAAAGTTCAGAATAAACCAAATCGAACCTAATCAAATCCACACAATTACACTAAACACTTAAACATTTTTAAACAAGTAGAGAATTCACAATCTTTAATCATTCAGCCTCATCTTCAATGCTATCACCACCTCTAATATGAGATCTCCTACTGCATTCATAATTCTCTGAAATTCTCTTTCAATTTTCTTCAATTTCTTCTCTAAAGCAAGCAAACTTCCAACTGCTGGTGGCATTAATGGAGATGAAGCATGTGAAGAATGATCTATAATAGAATTTAGTGCTTCATTTCCATTACCAACATACTGATCATCAATAGGGATCATGGGCTCCCATGGTAGTAAAACTTTTTCCCAACTTTCATATGGTACTTGGGATTGACTGCAAATCAGAAAAATCATAGAAGGATGCCCAAGTCCATAAATAGTCCCATTCGTAATGATTCCCATCACAGATTTAAATATAATTGAACCTATATCAATCGGTTTTTCCATTTGAATATAGTAGTTTAAAATAACACATTCTTTGGTGACTCTACTATTGGTGGATCTACTGATCTGCATAGTAAGGATTAATTTTGCACAAATAAGGAAATGTCATTGCTTCAAAATTAGATTAAGTGATGAAGCAGGAAAACTAATATATCCTTCATCTCGTACTTCCCACATATCACTTTCATCCATCAGAAAATTATAATTATCTTGCATCAAATCTTGCGTAGGAATGAAATTTTCATAATGACATATTGGAACATTTTCTATCATATACAATTCATTAATCCTCGCAGGAGTAAATGGTACAGCCTTACCTCGTACGAAGACAACTACTTGGGTAATTTGATGTAAGTTTGCATAGAATTCCTTCATTACAAGTAAAAAAACCACAACAGTAGTGTAACATAGAACTTCCCATCGCCTTTGCAGAATGATCTTGTCAACTGGAGCACTTGGATTGATCAACCCATGATTAACAAATCCTCTTTCCTTGATCAATCTCTTCTTCACAATAACTTTATCGTATAATTTCTGCGCGTCAAAACTAATAAACTTTCTTCTATTGAAAACTCCATACCTTGAAGTATTTCTGTAATTGGAAGCCATGGAATCCGAAAATAGAAATTTTCTAGGCATCCTAGGAAGTTTTTAGGACTTTAAAAGAACCTTCAGGAATTCAAACTTGCTTTATGCTCTAATTCTACAAGTAAGTGGCATGTTTTCCAAATATCAGTCTGTATGGGGACATTCCTATAGGAGTCGTATAAGCAGTTCTATATGCCCATAATGCTGTGTCAAGTCTAGCAGACCAATCCAATTTATAAGGAATTACAATTTTTTCTAAAATGCATTTAATTTCACGATTTGATATCTTTGCTAGACCACTAGTCTGAGAATGATAAACAGTAGAGAATCTATGCATAATATTATTTTTCTTAATTAATTTTTCGATTCTCTTATTCTTGAAATGAGATCCTCCATCTGTAATAATTACTCTCAGCATTTTATATCTTGTAAAAATATTTTTAATTAAAAATATAGAAACACTTTGAGCATCACATCTAGGTACAACAATAGCATCAATCCATTTGGACATATAATCAACAGCAAGTAATATATATAAGTTTTCTAATGAAGGCATAAATTGTCCCATAAAATCTAATCCCCACACATCAAAAATTTCAACTTCTAATGTGTAATTTAGAGGCATTTCATTTCTTCTAGAAATATTTTTAACATGTTGACATCTATCGCATGTTTTAATATATTCAATAACATCATAAAAAATAGTAGACCAATAAAATCTAGCTTGTAATTTTATATGCAGTTTTATTTGTTCTGAAATGTCCTCAAAATTTAGAATCATGACATCTTTCAATTATCTGTTGAGTTTCTTCATAAGGCACACATCTTCGAATAATTAGATTTTTACATTATTTATATAAATATGGGTCACCCCAAAAATAGTTTTTTTAAATCATATATAAACTTCTTTAATTATGGATTTTTTATATCAGGTGGTAGAATTTCACTAACAATATAATTCACTATATCAGCATACCACAACACATCCATTTCATCAGTAGTATATAATTGTTCATCAGGGAAATTCTCTAAAATTTCATTTGCAAAATTAGTTAATATTTCTGTTTCTATTCTAGACAAATGATCAACTATTTGATTATCATTTCCCTTTCTATCAATCACGGTAAAATCAAACTATTACAATAGAAGTATCTATCTAATTAATCTTGGTTTAACATCCTTCTTTTGCATTATGTATTTAATAGCAGAATGATCTGTATGCACTATACATTTAATTCCAATTAAATAAGGTCTAAATTTATCAAAGGCATAAATAATAGCTAATAACTCTCTTTTAATGGTGGCATAATTAATTTGAGCATCATTTAGAGTCTTACTAGCATAATATATAAATTTAAAAACTTTATTGTGCCATTATCCTAATACAGCCCCAATAGCATAATCACTAGCATCGCTCATTATTTCAAATGATTTTTCCCAGGCAGGTGGTACTATTATTGGTGCAGTGACTAACATTTTCTTTAATAATTCAAATGCTTTTATGCATTCTTCATTAAAATTAAATTTCATATCTTTTTCTAAAAGTTAGCATAGAGGCTTAGTTATTTTTGAAAAATTTTTTATGTAGCGCATGTAAAAACCAACATGTCCTAGAAAACTTCTCACCCATTTAACATTAGTAGGTGCTGCAATAACTTGAATTTTTGCAGGATCTACTACATGCCTTTTTTCAAACATTTTATGCCCAAGTACAATACCTCCTGCAACCATAAATTGACATTTTTCCCATTTTAATACTAAATTGACTTTTTCACATACTTTCAAAACTTTTTTCTAAATTATTAAGGCATAATTCAAACAAAGTTCCAAATACGGAAAAATCGTCCATAAACACTTCCATTCCATGTTCTATAAAATTGCTAAAAATTGACATCATACATCTTTGAAATGTTGCAGGTGCATTGCATAGTCCAAAAGGCATTCTACGAAAAGCAAATGTTCCATATGAGCTTGTAAATGTTGTTTTATCTTGATCCTCTGGAGAAATTAGAATTTGGTGATAACCGATATATCCATCTAAAAAGCAATTATACTTAGTCCCAGCCAATCTGTCCAATATTTGGTCTAGAAAGGGTAAAGTAAAGTGATATTTTCTGACAGCCATATTTAATTTTCTATAATGAATGCAAATTCGTCAACCAGTTACTTGTCTTATTGGTATTAATTCATTTTTCTTCTTTTCTTCAATAGTCACTCCTCCTTTTATCGTTACACAGTGAATTGGGTTTACCCAAGCACTATCTGAAATATGATATATAATTCTAGCATCTAATCATTTTAAAATCTCTTTTTTAATAACTTCTTTCATTATTGGGTTTAAGCTTCTCTGAGGATCAGCTTTAGGTACAAGTTGTTCATCTAATAAAATTCAATGCATACAAATTGAAGGATTAATTTCTTTAATATGAGCTACTATCCATCCAAAGTATTTCTTAATTTTGTTCAAAATTTTCAACAATCTTTCTTTTTATCAACTTTTTTTTTCTGAAGCTCACTTAACTCAGAAGATATAATAATCGACAATGTAGATGACTTTCCTAAAAATACATACTTTAAATGGGTATGTAATATCTTTAATTCAAGTTCAGATTGTTTAATACTTGAAGGAGTAAGATTTTTACAATAATTTTCCATCAAGTATAACATTTCAAATTTACCCTGAATATAATGCAAATCTTCTTCTTTAATTTCATCTTCATTCTCAAAAATTTCTCCTTGCTTAAATTTATCTTTGAATTCTTTCTTAAACTGTTCATTACTCAGATAATCAACTACATCCATCCTGAAACATTCATTACTTTTTCTAATGCAGGATATTTTATAGCTTTGGCTATATTAAATATCACTTCTTGAGCATTAACTCTAATTTTTAATTGTCCTTTTTGTACATCTATTACAACACTTTCTGTTGCAAGAAATGGCATCCCTAAAATAATAGGAATTTATTTATCTTCCTCCATATCCAATACTATAAAGTCTACAGTGAAAATAAATTTATCAACTTTTACTAATACATCCTTTATAACTCCTTTTGGATAAGTTATTGATCGATTAGCTAACTAAAGAGTTACCGTAGTAGGGGAAATCTCTCCCAAATATAAACATTTAAATATCGATAAAGGCATAAGATTGATACTCACTCCTAAATCACATAAAGCTTTTCTAAAAAACTTTTCACCAATAGCACATGGTATAGTAAAAGTAGCAGGACCTTTAAATTTTTCAGGAAGCTTTTTTTGAATAATAGCACATTTATTGAGTGCAACGGTCTCATGATCTGTAAACTTCCTTTTCTTGTTTAGTACATCCTTCATAAATTTCAGATAACTTGACATTTTTTTCAAAGCTTCAACAGAAGGAATATTTATCATTAACTTCTTAAGGATTTCCAAAAATTTTATAAATTGTTTATCATTATTCTTCTGCTTCAGACTTTGAGGAAACGGAGGTGATAGTTTTTCAAAAGGAACCTGTGTTTGTTCATTTTCCTATTGATCTTTTTTCATTTCTTCCTTCTCTTCATTAATTTTAATTTCTCTTGGGATCCTTATTTCTATTTCTTTTCCACTTTGTAATTGAATAGCTTTAATTTGCTCTTTATTTTGATCTTTTGGATTAACTTTCACAGTACTCAGAATTCTTACTTGGAAGAATTCCAGAAGGTCTGTTACTAAGTGTAGTAACAATATGTCATAATTGATTTTCAATATTTCTAATAGCAACCCTTTGATTATGTATTTGATTTCCCATATTCAACTACTTTTTCCATCGTCAACTACTTTTTCTTAACTTATGGGTTAGGATTGGAGCTAAATCCTGGAGGATAATAGGTCGAAAATTAGGATTTCCTTGATTGTTCAAATTTCTAGAAGGATTCACTGAATTATTATAATTATTCAAACTAAAATTAGGGTGATTTTTCTATCCAGGGTTAAAATGATTAGAATAGGTATTGTTATTTGATTATTTATAGCATTTAAGGTTTCATAAGATGATTGGGTATCAATAATCTATCCTAGTGAATTCTCCTCTAATACTAGAGGTATTTGAGAATAGTTCACTCCTATTTGATCAATATTTTTAGAAATAGCAACAATTTGAGATGCCAAAATAGACATTGCATCAAATTCATGAATACTAGCTACTCTCTTAAGATTTACCCTTTTAGAGGGCCATTTTTAGTAGTCATTTCTTCAATTAAAGAGTGTGCTTCATCAAAAGGTTTTGACATTAAGGATCAACCCGCAACAACATCTACAATAGATCTTAACGATCCTACTAATCCATTATAAAAGGTTTGAATTATTAACCAATCTGGTAAAACATGGTGTAGACATTTTCTAAGAAGATCCTTAAATCTTTCTCAGGCTTCATATATCGATTCCCCTTCAAACAGACAAAAAGATGTTTTCGAGGGTGGAAAATATTTAGCCAAGAATTTTTGTAATAGTTCTCCCCAAGTTCTAATAGATCTAGGTGTTAATGAATTTAACTATGCCTTGGCTTTATTTCTTAATGGAAAAGGAAAAAGTCTAAGCCTAACAACATCATTAGACACTCCGTCATATTTAAATGTGGCATAAATTTCAAGGGAACTAGCAAGATGTAAGTTAAGAGTTTTAGTAGGTGATCCTCCAAACTAATTATTTTGTATCATTTGGATAATAGCAGGTTTAAGCTCAAATGAATTAGCAGCAACATCAAGATTTTGAATAGTCAATTGAAGTTCATCTGTTGTTAGCATAATCTTTTAAAAATCTTTGTTGTTTTTCATTTATTTGATTATCTATTTTATTCACCCTTTTGTTAAAATTTTTAATTTTTTTTTGTTGTTTTTGAATTTTTCTAATAGTACGTTTTGATTCAGAATCGAAAGGTACTAAACCGTCAGATCCAATATTTCACATAAACAAATAAAGGAAGCTCACTAAAATTCTTTAAAAATACAATCTTAATTAAATTTCCACTACAGCGCCAAAAACTTGATCCTGTATAAAAAGTAAGTTGTGTAAAATATTTATAATTATAGGCAATTAATAATGTGACTCTACGCAAGTATACTTATCGTTATCAAGTAATAATGGACTTTCTATTTAAGCCCCAAATATCAGTCCCCAGGGAAGGTGTAAATTAGCAATGATAAATTTTACCAGGAAATTTACAGAAAATCAAACAAAATCACTGTCACTAATTTTGAATGCTGATATGTTAGCTAATAATAACTACTAATCTACTAATTATGTTTATGTAATGAAGGTTTCTTATGTGAAAAAGCATTCTTCCCACTAATATGAAATTCTAGTGAAATGAGATGAGATAAATGTTTTTAATATATATTATGCCTAGGAGAAATTTTAATTCTCTATCCTGATACAGTGCATAAAAAATCATTGGTTAATCTTAGGTTTAGTCCCTAAATCTGTAGCTATGCTAGGAGGATACTGGCTCCAACTCCAGAGCTCTCTATTCCCTTCACCTAAAGGCTAACTCTTTCTTTAATTTTTAAACACTAAGACCAAATTGGGGATTTTATTCTGTCACCTAAACGATAGGACCGAATTGAGGATTTTAGTCTGGCACTCTAAAATCTCCAATTCAACGCCCGATAATATTATTCCCTATTTATTTTTACCCAACTTCCAAGGGTTTTGACCTCTCTGAATCTTGGATGGAATCTTCACTTTACATAGGTTTCACAACATAGTTTAACAAATTAATTGGCCAAATTGAAAAGTAAATTAAGTTCAGAGTTAAAAAATCATCAAAATTTATTTTATATTTTAATTATGGCACATTCATATTATCTCTTCAATTCTCCAGATCTCAGAGTAGGGGGAAAGATAGAGGAAACTAATCAGACTTCATGAGAAATAAAAGACAAAACAAAAATTTCATATATAAAAGAAAGTTCATACAACACTAAATAAACAAACAAACTTATCTGGAACTCTTTCTCAAAGCAAATCCTTTGTAGCATTTCCTTAGAAATGCAAGAAGAAGAACTCTCTTACTTTTCTCCTTCTCCAACACTCTTACAGAAAGTTTCACACTAAATCTCACCACAAAAACTATAAACTATGAAAGCAAAATTACTAATTGACTTCATAATGTGGTGGAATGAAGATGGATTATGGAAATGTAGCATGTTGGAATGTCATAGAGAGAAAAATGAACGTAGAGGAGCCCCTTTTCTGATGAAATTTGGCCCCAAATAAAGCTCAAGGTCGGTTCTCCAAGAGATGCCTCCAAAACTCTTAAAAAATTATCCAAATACATCGAACCTTCTAGAAATGGGGTCTGAACCGCCTTTGGCGCCGTCAGCACTGAGTAAAAATCCTCTAGCTTTTGGTTGTTCTGCGCCGTCGGCGCTAACCTTGGCACTGTCGATGCTAAGTATTTCCTTAAAAATGTTATTTTGATTCTAAATTTCATCCTCTTTGCTTTAAGCCCTAAAAATCAATAAACTGCAAGAAAACATCAAAATATCTTCCATTAAAGTGCAATATCACCAAAAATAGGTATAAAATATGAGTCTAAAAATGCATATATTTTCAATGTATCATTATGCAACATAAATCTTCAATTTATCTTTAGGACTTTGTATAGGCCTGCTATAATAAAAGCCGTAACTCGTCATAGGATTTTGAGGTTGTCGTTTATCATGACCTAAATCCTCACATCTTCTAGGCTATTTGTGTGATCATTTTACACAAATCTAAGCCCTAATTAAATAAAATTGACAGGATGAAACACTTAAATAATTTCTCCTCAAAATTGAAGCCAAATAATAGGATAGCTTGAGAGGTCACCGAGGTTCTCCTCTGAATCTATGACATCCCCTAATTCTTCCTTTTTTAGATTACAAAAACAAAATGCTTTAAATTTGAGCCAATCCCATTTCACACCTCTTTGTCCAATATTGTTAAAAAGTCCCGTCCATTTGACCTCCTTGAAGATAATATTTTCTTATTTTTATCGAGAGTTTTCTTAGATGACTTCGGTCATTTAAGATGTAATTAACTATAGGGGCTTGCCCTTATAGGGAGCTTATTCGAACCAATCTTCATATAAACTCTATTGAATTGCTCGTATTAAATAAGGAAAATTATCGACAAATAAAACAGTTTTGCAGACCAAACAAATGTCTTACCTTTCTTAGTTTATTTGATCGATCCTTATTTTATTTGATCGAGCCACATCCTTAAGTCTTGTGTTTATCCTTCGGGATAGATACAGGGTTTGAGGTACAGCTCTCTTTCATTTAAACTATGAAAAATATGGGGTCAGTTTAATTTCATATTTTTCTAAACTTAAATATATATGTAAATTAAAATGTCCTTCTGAAGCGGGCGATGAAATTTTGAGTGATCGACAACTTCTTATGGGCAACTCCTCAACCTAAAAATAGTGCCGACAAATACCTGTGTTTGAAGAAAACTCATTGGGACAATTGATGGAATCTCAGTCTTCTTATGAGACTTTAAATGTAATAAACAATCGTTCTAATAACCCTTATGTAAATTATTATAATACTGATTGGAAGAATATTCCAAACTTTAATAGAAGTAATAATAACTCTCATGTTACAAATCTGTAATGAGGAAACACTGCTGCAAACCCATTGGGAAACTCCAACAATCAAATGAATTAAGCTTATAAACCTTATTACCCCCCTGGATATAATAATTTGCAGAGTAAAGAGAAAAAGCTCTCAATGAAAGAATTGATGTTGCAAATGGGTAGCTAATTACAAAGTCAAGTAGCTACAATCATAAATATGGAAAATCAATTGGGATGTATTGTTACCATACTTAGCAATAGACCTCTAGGAACATTGCCTAGTAATGTTGAAGTAAATCTTAAAGATCAGATTAAAGAACAAATTAAAGCTATTCAACTAAGAAGTGGAAAAAAAAAGAAAATAGAGTTCAACAAGAAGTTGAAGTTAAAAAAGAAGAGGTGGAAAATGAAAAATCTGGTGAAGATTTTCATTTTGAAGCAGAAAGTCTAATTAAACAAATGAAAATCACTATAAAAAGACCACCACCTCCATTTCCTCAAAGATTGAAGCAGAAACATAGAGATAATCAATTCTTAAAATTTTTGGAAATTTTGAGGAAATTAACGGTAAACATTCTATTTTTTGAAGCTTTAGAACAAATGCCAAGCTATGTGAAGTTCATGAAGGATATAATTAATAAGAAAAGTAAGATTGTAGGTAATGAGACTGTTGCACCCAGTGAAGAGTGTAGTGCTATAATTCAGAAAAAACTTCCTAAAAACTTAAAGATCCTGAATTTTTACAATTATTTGTGCTATTGGCGAACAATTTTATAGAAAAGCTTTATGGGATTTAAGAGCAAGTATTAATCTTATGCCGTTATTAATATTCAGAAGGTTGGGCTTAAGAGATATTTCACAGACAACTGTAACTCTTCGGTTAGCTGATCATTCGATTGCCTATCCTAAAGGTGTTTTAGAAGATATTTTGGTAAAAGTTGATAAATTTATCTTTCCTGTGGACTTTATTATATTAAATATGGAGGAAGATAAAGAAATTCTTATCATTTTAGGAAGACCATTCCTAGCCACTGGAAAAGCTTTGATAGATGTGTAGAAAGGAGAACTAAGTATGAGAGTTAGTGATCAAGAGGTTACATTTAATATTGCAAAATTAATGAGATACCCTGCAAACAAAAGAACAATAGATTGAATGCTTCAGAATGGGTATTAATGAATATTTAAGCCATTAATGTTTCAAATATTTAAAGAAGACTTTTGAATGTGAATTTGAAAAGGAATATATGGAATATCAAGATGAGGATAAAATTCAAGATGAACCTATGGAAGTGAGTAAAGGGGATTTGGATTATGTTTAAGAAAATGAAATGTTAGACCCTATAGAAAGTAACAAAAATTTGATTCCATCTAGTGAGAAACCTCCTGAACTAGAACTAAAAACACTTCCTACACATTGAAGTATGTATTCATGAAGTATGTATTCTTAGGAGATTTATCTACATTTAAGAGATTTATACACATTACCTATTATTGTATCCTCAGAATTAATTGATCACAAAAAATAACAGTTTTTGGAAACTTTAAGAAGATATAAGAAAGAATTTGGATGGAAATTAGTTGATATTAAAGGAATCAATAAAAAGAATTTGATTCCATCTATTGAGAAACCTCCTGAACTAGAACTAAAAACATTTCCTATACATTTGAAGTATACATTTTTAGAAAATTTATCTACATTACCTGTTATAGTATCCTCAAAATTAACTGATACGCAAGAAAAATGGTTGTTGGAAACTTTAAAAAGAGATAAGGAAATATTTTGATGGACATTAGCTGATGTTAAGAGAATTAGTCCTTTAGCTTGTATGCATAGAATCTTATTAGAAGATCAACATGAACCAAGAGCTGATCCGTAAAGGAGATTAAATCATATGATGAAAGAAGTTGTGAAGAAAGATATTTTAAGATGGTTAGATGCTGGAATAATATATCCTATTTCAGATAGTTCTTGGGTAAGTCAGATTCACAGTGTTCCAAAGAAAGAAGGTGTGATTGTAGTGACAAATGAGCATAATTAAAGTGAATGGGCACATATTGGAAAATTGACTTTATTTGGTTTGAAATATTTTACGTATATTTATGTTTAAGTATTTATGTAGTTTGTGTATTTGATAAAATATTTTAAAACATCATTATTTTCCTAATTTTAAGGAAAAATTGAGAATTTATTGGATCGAAATCAAATCAGCAAAAAATCTTGGAACTGGCGTATGATGCGTCGAATTCCAGAAAGCTGACGCATAATGCATCGTGTGTCCAAAAATGATTTAAAATTTGTCAAATGGTGGGTTTTGGGAGGTTTTAGCAGTTTCTTCTCCATATCTCCTAAAAGCCAAATCCAAACCATATATTAGGGGGAAATTGAGGGAAGATTCATCACTTTTCAAATCCTATGGTTTCCCACTCTAAAAACTTTGCTAGATTTGGAATTTTCAACAGGAGAAAGTCTGTCGGTTTTGATGCACAGAAGTTACATGATTGAGTGCTAGTGAAGAAGAGGCTTATCAAAGAAAGGGGATTTGTGAATCGAGTATTCAAAACGCCGAATACTCGAGTAGAATAGACTATTGCGCAGAGGCGTTGGGAAGTTCTTTGCTACACTATTATCGCTGTTGTTGTTTCTGTAGTAAAAGAATTTTATGAAAATCTTTGAGGGATCAACGAAGAAGTGATTTATGTGCGATGCAGGTTTGTGCAATTCACTCGTTCAACAATAAATAAGATGTTTATGATTAAGAATGTGCTTATCTATCATTATGCAAATTTTATCCCTACAAGAGATAATATGAATGAACCCTACCGCTACCTTACGGATGAAGATGCAAATTGGGAGGCCAGAGATGATGGAAATGTAAGTTTTCCCTCATCATTTTTAAATCTAGTTTTAAAAGCCTGACACTTCTTCATTTCATCAAAACTACTGCCTACTTGAAGATTAGTAAGGTAACTAAGGAGAGCGTTATTTTAAATTATTGCATTCAAACCGGAAAGCCTATTGATTTTGTAGCTATTATGGTGAAATCTGTTTTGAGTTTGATTGTCAATGGATCTGCAACTAGACTTGGACATCCATC
The DNA here is from genome assembly GCF_001263595.1 of Phalaenopsis equestris. Taxonomy (NCBI): domain Eukaryota; kingdom Viridiplantae; phylum Streptophyta; class Magnoliopsida; order Asparagales; family Orchidaceae; genus Phalaenopsis; species Phalaenopsis equestris. The sequence continues at coordinate 26,449 of NW_018252932.1, forward strand.
CATAATTTTCCTTCTACACAGTCAATCGCAAGTATCTTCTAAAAGTTTGGAAATGGTGCTTCTTATTTGAAAGCTGATGGATCTAGAAGTCTATTGCAATTGTATTGGATTGGGAGATGAAAATGATATGAATGCACTGATGGATCAAGGTTCTCTCCAATTCATCACTTGTTCATGCCCTACTACAACTCGAGTGCACTTTTGAAGAAGATCAAAAAGATTGAAAAGAGGTGCAGAATCTCATGCATGTGATTGGGAATATTACTGAAATGTTGGATCTTCTAGATTGGAGACTAAAGAAACATTTTGAACATACCCGGCGTATTGAAGATGGTTTGGTACCTATGTTCAAGAGACATGCTTGGATTGAGGAAAAAAAATTCAACTAATGAATTTTACTTTCGACCCTTCTACAACTTGTATCTGCACTACTAATCTATGGGAGATATCCAGGAGGACGATAGTGAAGAAGTTGTTTGATCTTAATTTATGCACAGAATGTTTTGTTTAGTACTATTTGTTTTACTTATTTTTTTGAGTTGGATTGCATTTCTTTTCTAATGAATACTATCTATGTTGATGTTTTGAATTTTGATGTTTATATTTCAGTGTTAGGATGTTGTTTGTTTTAGAACACTGAATTTGATGTTTGTTGGCTTGAAAAATGTTAGTTTGTAATAGCGTGGATTTTACATATAAATGTGAGTTTTGTGCTGTTTGTAAAAGTTTGGCGTTAGTGTGATGTTTGTATATGCTTAGAAAGGTTTATTTGAGTCAAATAGAGGTTGATGGAGAGCGATACGAAACATATTTCCACAAAAATTGAAATCTGGTGAATTTAGCTCTGGCTGATGATGCGCCAATTTACATAGCCTTGGACAAATTGGCGTATCATACATCAATTTGGCGCATCATGCACAAAAGGTCCGAACACACCAGATAGCCTAGAAAACTGCAAAATTGCATGGACAAACTCCATTGTCGCTGCTTAAGTCATCTCCTACCTCAAGACCTTGGTTTAGGGCATCACATTGTGGGCTAAAGAGAAGGATTCAGAGGCTAAAAATCATATATTTCATCTTCACTTGGTAAAAGCTTCACTCTAACTTAGAAATTTTTTATTTTCACCATGGATTTTGGATATCCAAAATTTGGGATTTTTTTATGAAAATGTTTGAAGAAAACTTATAGTGAAAAGTTTCTTACGAAATAATCTTGCTTGAGGAGTTAGATTTTTTATTTAGTGATTTATTTGGACTATATTTGGATTTTCATAGAATTTTTAAATGGCTCCCTGTGTTAAGAGAGGAACGTCATCTGAGGAATTCAATGCACGAAGATTTGTTAGTTTCAAAGCCCAACATAGTTACAATACTCATATGGTACAAAAAGAATGATTCAAGAACGGGCGTTTGCAAACTCGGGTGGCAAGGTCGAGAAACTGATACTTGCCAGAAACAGGGAAAGATTCTGTTACTTCACTACAGTAGTAATTGTCTCAATAGTTTGAGAGTTTTATACAAACCTGAGGTTCACTACTGATGATCACATCATAGTTAGAGGTAATCAAGTTGAATTTATTGTTGATCGGATCAATACTTTTTATGGTTTGAGGGGTATACGCTGCATTTGTGATGACTGATTCATCACTGGATTAAGTGATTACATTTTTGACTGATGGAAGAGGAGAGTGGAAGATTAGGAATAACAAGATAGTTAACTTCCATGCTTCCATGTTGACTATTCAGTCAAAAGTATGGCACCACTTCATTTCTGCTAGACCGTTGCCAACAAATCATTTGGTCGATGTTACAAAAGATAGAGCTATACTAAACTATTGCATTCATAACATGAAGGCAATAGATGTTGGTGCACTTATAGTTCAACATGCTCGAAGTATAGTTGGTAGTTCTACTGCTGGTGGTTTTGGATACCCTGCTCTGATTTTCACTCTATGTGAACAATCAGGAGTAGAATCCCATAGAAATGAAGAAAGATTATAGCCACAAAATCTGATTGGGAGGCATATGATTCAAAGAGTAGAATAATTTGTTGAATTTAGAAGTGGAAATAGGGATAGGCCCTCTACATTTGTTGCAGGGGCATTTACTTCTCGATCTGCATCACTTGAAAGTATTATGGACCAACTGATAAATCAACAAATGGACATAGTTAATATTCAAACTTAGTTGGGAGAGATAGGAGCAAGAAATATTTATAATGATGAATATCAATAGATGAGAATTCAACTTGATATTGATTTTTAAAATGCTATGGTAAGACATCTTAGGGGTGAACCTAATGTGAACTTTCTTGATTGCTCTCGTTTCACTCCCTATGCTCCTATTCATGATGA
>NW_018252933.1:0-546 GCF_001263595.1 Phalaenopsis equestris
AAAGATGGGGGAGGCAATGAGGGCAAGAGGTATGCAAAATACCCAAAGAAATAATTTAAGCATAAAAAATGCAAACGAAAATGTATACCTTAGCGACGCTCGACACCGATGAACCGGGAGGAGGCTTTTATCGCAAAATAAAAGACGTCCACGCCTCTTCAAACAGCGGTGTCGTTGCTGCCCCTCAGCAGCAAACCACTCCGGCGAAATATTTCGACCACCGGGGAGTGAGGGACGACGAGGTGGAGAAGCCAACTCGATGGTGACACGCAAAAAAAAATGCGAGGGAGAGGGGAGGTGCTCAGCCCTCGGTCCTGCGCACAAAGGAGGCAACGACAGGAATTTCGCCGTCGTAGATCTCGCCGGTGGAGGAAGGGCCAAGGTAGAGGAAGATCTGACCGCCTCTTCGCGAAATCTGACGAGAGGAAGCTCGGAACGAGAGAGGAGGCCGACGAGGGAGAGCTCAGACCGGTGAGATCTCGACGCCGGTGTTGCAGGTCGGCGGGACGTCGCCGGCGAGCTAGTGAAGTCGCGAGGGCGGCTAGC
>NW_018252933.1:3085-3782 GCF_001263595.1 Phalaenopsis equestris
CTAGAAAATTGAAGTCTCGTTGGTTAGGACCATTTACTGTGACTCAAGTTTATACTTACGGAGCTGTTGAAATTGAAGATCAGAAGACGGGAAATAGATTTAAATTAAATGGACATAGATTAAAACCATATTATGAGGGTAAAAGACCAAATTTTAAAGAGGTTTTAATGATAAGTCAACCTGAATAACACCTGAATAAGTTGGGCTGACGACGTTAAACCAAGCTCTTTATGGGAGGCAACCCATATTTATCTTTACTTTATTCACAATTATAGTAATTTTTATTTGAAATTATCGCTAGTTTATGGTAGTATTAAACTCCACTACTCTTATTTACCCTTGAATTATCATAAAAATTGGATCCATGAAGAAAAAATTGGAACGCATTCGAACCAGAGCAAAACTATGAAAATTTTGCCTTGGGCGTCGACGGCGCCCTCAACACCGCCGACGACGGGTTTTTCCCGAGAGTCCAGACAAAATTAATACAGAAGCTCACCGACGATGCCATCGATCCCACCGACGGCGAGACCGGAGAATGGACGTTATGTGGGTTCAAATGGCGGTTTTTGGCAGTTTTTGGGCGGGAATAGTCTTTTTAAACTCAAAAATTTGAATTACACTTCATATTTTCCCTCCAAAAATGAAGTGAAACTCTACCAATTTCATTCCTATGGCATACAATTCCCCTTCTCAT
>NW_018252933.1:4158-7347 GCF_001263595.1 Phalaenopsis equestris
GAAACTGACGACTGGGAAACAAGAGAAAATGGGTATGTTAGTTTTTCTGCAACACTTCTGAATCCCGTTTCGAAACATTGACACTTTTTCATTTCTGCGAAACTATTACCGACAATGAAGATTGGTAAAGTTTCTAAATAAAGTGCCATTTTGAATTACTGCATCCAAAGGGGACTGCCGATCGACATTCGATCTATAATTGTGAAGTCGGTTTTGGGTCGTTCACGGATCAACTTATGGGCTTGGACACCCCTCCACAATTTTCTCACTTTGCAGTCAGTTCCATGTGTCCTATGAAAATTGGGAAAAGATGCTGCTACCTTGGAAGCCTTTGGATCCAACTGAAAGATTCCCAGTTTTTGAAGATGAAAATGACATGGCCATGATAGTTGATCAATCATCTCAGAATTAACTACCAGTTCAACCCTTAATTCATGATAAAACTTTGGTGATCCTGCACCGAATCAAGAAATTGGAAAAGGAGGTACAAAATGTCATGAATGCAATTAATAATATCTCCGATTTGTTCGATCATCTGGATTGGAGGATGAAGGAAAATTTTGAACATTCTGGACATTTAGAAGATAGTTTGATGCGATTGACGAGGAGGATGAAATTAATTGAGGAGGATACTACTGAAGAATTTCCATCCCGACCTTTCTACAACCTCTTCGTTCATGTACAATCAATGGGTGATCTTCAAAGAGAATCGAGTACCGAGTCTGAGGATTAGTAGATTTATATTACTACCTAAATGTCTATTTATGAATTTTGATTTGAATTTTGTATTTGCTTTGCTTTAGAATTATGCTTATAGATCTACGTATAGTTGAGACTAAGCATAGAATGTTTTGTTTTCCGCATTTTGAGTATTGTGGCTTGGATTGCGACTAATGTGTTGAGGTTGAGAAAATACCAAACTTAGGTGTGTTATGTAACGTATATTGTACCCCTTGGAATTTATATATAAATATTATGTTTTCTCTTGTGAAAGTTTATATGTGCTAAGTACATCATTTAGTGATTTAAAATTATGTTTATAATGATTAAACGGACGTCGTTTAGGCTTGGAATTGATCGAAATCGCAAAAATCTGAAATTTGGACAAAATCAATAGAGCCCACCGACGGCGCCCTCGATGCCGCCGACGGTGGATTTTTTTTAGAGTTATGTTTAAATTTCAATAGAGCACGCTGACAGTGCCATCGACCTTGCCGATGGCTAGATCGCAAAAAAAAACACCTTTTATGTGATTTTGACCAGTTAACCGTCACTATTCATCATCCTCTTCCTCATAAAAGCGTAATTTTTTACCTAGGGCTTGAGAGATCTTTGATTTAGGGCGATTTCAAGGCTTTTTGACACTGGATTTGATCATCTCTAGGTAAGAGCTTCACTCCAAGTTAAAATTATTTGATTTTCACCATGAATTTCTTCCACATTGAGGAGATCCAAAAAATTTGAGAATGTGAAGAAAATATTGGTAAGAAATTCATGGAACTTAGTTTTGAACTCTTAGAATTACTTTTGGAAGCCATTATTTACATATTTGAAGTATATTTTAGATTTTTTCTATGATTTAATTAGATTGAAATGGCTCCACATCAAAAGAGGCAAATTGAGTTCAACGACTCTCTCTTCGTCAATGCAATGGCTTAATCAAGATTTACTTCAGTATTTAAAGGAAAGAAGTGTATACAAGATCGAGTTTTTGAGAGCCCAGAAGGAGAGATTGAATGAGTTATTGCTGCGCGGAGAAGGAGTTCTACGCCAATGTGATTTATTCTGATGACGGAATCGTTCAAGTGCGTGGATTCCCTATTGAGTTTACTGCCGCCCGCATCAACACTTTTTATGAAGTCCTAGACTCTTACAACTGACAATATGAATCCTTTAGTACAATGGAAGGCCCCCTCAATGATGTGATCAACTTTCTCACAGATGGGAAAGGAACATGGAAGCCAAAGCAGTGAGAAAGGGTAAATTTTTCTGCTTCCATGTTGAATGCCACCTCTAAGGCATGACACTATTTCATTTCCTCTACTCTGTTACCAACCTATCATCACAGTGAGGTAACTAGAGATAGAGCTATTCTGAATTTTTGTATTCAGAATAGTATAACTATAAATGTGGGGAGAATAATTCTTAAGAATATATTGACTACGGTAAGGAGTGAGACTAGTGGAGGTCTAGGACATGGACTTATTTATGCAATTTGCAAACTTTCTGGAGTAGAATTTGGAGATGAAGAATGGGTTTATCCTATGAAATCCATTAGTAAAGCTAATTTGAAAACTTATGAAGCCCATGAGAAATGGAGAACTGGAAGTAAAATTCAAGAACCTTCTACTACTAGAGATGTACCCTCTACAAGTTATGACCTTCCACCTTCTAGTTCCCCTACCATCTCTGATTTGATGAATGAGTTGACCTTGCAGCGAAAGAGCATAAAATTGATAAGTGAAAGGATTAGAGGTTTAGAACGTCGACACGATTATGATAGTGAGTACCTGCAGAGACATTCACATTTTGAGGTAGCCTATTATGAAGCTCAGGCCCGACACTACAAAGGAGAGCCTGATGTTACGTTTCCTGAATGCCCCCGATATACTCAGTATCAACCCAATCCACCTGCTGATCAAGGCAATGAAGATATAGCTTGGGATTTTGATATTGAATGAAATTGATGTACTTATGTTTGTATTTTTATTTTATGTAATCTTTTTGTAATAAAAATGGATGTTTGTATTTGGACTTTCATTTGTGTACTTGGATAATTTTAAATTTTTATAAAGTTAGTGTTATAGTTAAATGTGCATGTGTAGTTCAATAGATATTGAGTAGAATTGTGGATTGTAATGTGATTTTTGTTTCGCATTTTAAAGTTTTATATGTTTAGTATTGTGATTGTGTTAGGAAATGTTATGCTTGTTTTAGTTCGATACTTATTTCAAAATTTCATTTCCCAGAAATTACTCTAATGATTTATATGTATAGAAAGCTCCTAATATTACAGACCAGGTGAAGTAAAAATTTGAGAAGTTTTGCAAAAATTTCAGAATGATAAAGATGCCTACAATACTGAGGTATGATTTATATTTATAATTTTTTCTTTCCACCTATATTATTTCTTATTTAAAAATTTAAGTTTGGACGAGGGAAGAAAAATATTAACTATTAGATGTCCTC